>NC_031789.1:1815669-1824528 GCF_001522545.3 Parus major
GTGCTCAGTGACCTCAGAGGTGCAGAGGCTCTCTCTTGGGGGATGTGGGCTGGCATTGCTGAGCTGCACTTGGGCCAGGATGTGCAGGGCAATCACAGAATGGTTCAGGCTGGAAAAGAGCTCTGAGATCATTGAATCCAGGCAGCAAGGACGGAGCAGAGGGGAGGGTGGGGTGAAGGTGGAGAGAAGGAAGGGAGGATCATCTCTGGCTCCTAGCTGACATCCCAGCCTCCTGCTGAGGGAAGGTGGAATGATGGCACTAAGGGCCAGGCCCCTTCTGCTGCCTCCTGCAGCTCTGCCTTGCTTAGAGACAATTGTTAAAGTAGCCTGGTCTGGTGGAAGGCCTCCCTGTGCCAAGGTGGGCTGGGATGAGATGAGATTTAAGGTCCCTTTCCAATGTAAACCATTCTGGGGTTCCACAATTCTGTAAGCCTGGGAGGGGGTTGTGTCCCTGAGGCTCTGGAAACACCAAGAGCACATCTGGACCCTGCAGTGAGCAGTGATGCTCTCAGAGCTCTCAGAGGCTCTCCCCAGCTGTCTGTGCTGCTCTCAGCATCCCTTCCAGCCCTGTGCCTGCAGGGCTGCCTCCCACAGAGCCTGGGGACAGCAGCAGCCCTGCCTTGTCCCCAACAATCCTGTCCCACTGCTCTCCTCAGGGCTCCCTGGGACCCTGCTCTGTGCAGGGAGAGATGAGTTTGTAATTTATTATTGATTGTCAGGAGTGGGGAGCGCTCTGCAGGACAGGGGGGATGCAGGGACACTCTGCCTGTGCTGCTGCAGCAGCGCTGCTTTGTGATAAAAGTTTAATAAATTGAAAGACACAGCTTCCATTCCATTGGTAATTAACTTCTGCTGCTGTGTTCCCTCCTAATTGTCTCTATTACTCCAGATAAAACTCAGATCAATAGAAACCAAAGTCTGGAGGCTGGGAAAGTTGCAATTAATTAATTATCTCTCTCTTGCATGCATCCTCCATCTGCTGGTAATCAGAGGAGACGGGCTGGTCCTCACACAGAGCCTGGGCCCTCCGTGGCTGCACGTCCCGTGGGGCTGAGCAGCGTGTCCTGGGGCAGGGACAGCTCTCACTGTGCCAGTGCATTCCTTCCAGATCCTCTCCAGGATGGATTCCAGGCAGGACCACTCCAATTCTCCCAGGGTGGGGGCTGCTTGTCATTCCCAACACCAGGAAACACCTGGAAGGCAGTGGTGTGACATCTTCTGTCCAGGCCTGTGGCTGAGCAAGGCTGAGAAGAGCCAGAATGTTCCTCACATGGTCTGTGAGAGCCTCCAGCAGCCTTTGGCATGCTCTGTGACACACGGATGAACCAGCTGTCCCCTGAGCCAGCTCAGCTCTGCATCCTCTTCAAAGGCTGGAGTATTTCTCACACTGCTCCTACTTCTGCTGCATGTGCAAAGTGCTTTTCTGGGATGCTGTCAGCTCTCCCAGCAAAAGCTGAGTTTGCTGGAGTGTGTCCAGAAATGGGAACAGAGCTGGGGAAGAGTCTGGAGTGCCAGGAGCCCCTGAGAGAGTTGAGGGATCTCAGCCTGGAGAGAAGGAGGCTGAGGGGGGACCTGTCATCCTTTGCCCTCTGAGGTTCCCACACCAAAAATACCCACTCAGAAGAGAACAAGGGGTCAAGACACAAGAAACCAGGGCTGAAGGAGAGACTGGACTACCTGAGCTGAGCCCAGCTCTCCTCAGACACGGCAACCACAGAATACCAGAATGGTTTGGGTTGGAAGGGACCTTAGAGATCATCTCCTTGCACCCCCCTGCAATGGGCAGGGACACCTTCCACTGGACCAGGTTACTCCTCATGGATGTTTACTCCAAAAAGCACATTCACTGCACTTAGACTTGTAAAATATTAAGGAAAAGAAGGTATTTTTGCAGAGCTTGACAGGTATCAAGGAAAAGAGCTGACAGCAGGCAATTTCTCTGGGGAAAGCTCCAGCTAATCCCAGGAGAAAGTGTACAAAACCTACAGTACAGAGGGAAAATAACAGCATCTCTGGCTGGGGGAGCTTCATCCAGACCTCAGTTACAATGACAGATGTGTCAGGCCTGACTGATCTTAACCTGTGCATCATTCCAGCTGTTCCAGTGCTCCAGCAGGGGAGAGAGCCAAGAGACTGTGTTAGGGGAAAGAAAAAATAAAAAAAGATCAAGGAAAAGATGGTTTCTGGCCCTGCAGGTGGCCAGCAGCACCTGACAAAGAGATGCTGGCAGGCAGTGATGGAGCATCCCTTTGAGCCTCTCCGGGGGATGCTGTTATTCTCTGTGTGATGCAGACCAGCATTTCCAGCACCAGGTTGACTCCTTCCTTGACCCTTTGCTTTGGAATTAATCCCAAACCTCTTTTGTCCCCTTCTCCCTGCTTTGGGAACCCGCTCCCCTTTGTGTGTTTGTGAATCTCTTTAATTTCCCGTGTCGCCGCGGTCGCGGGCAGTTTTTATGCAGATTCCGCGCGCTAACGGAATTGTCTCTGAAATCGGATAATCCCTTTCCATATTTAAGAGATGGTGATCTTTCTCCACCCTGGTTGCGTCAGGCCAAGCTCCTTGTGCTCCTCCACTCCCCAAAAATCCTCCCAGCACTGCTGCCAGAGCTGCAGATAATGATGTAAGTAAGATTTTAACACCGCCGTGTACGTCCCTGTCTCTGCTGCAAACGCTCTGTCTGGTGCATTGTGTGCCCACATTAGCCACAGACTATTGGGAATCAAATTAGATTAGAGGAGAAAAGAGATATCAACTACCCTTGATCTCTGAGGTTTTGAGACCAATTGTTTGTGACTAAGATCTTCACTAAGCCTGATTTGAGAGGCACATATAATTTGCCTGGAGTGAAACAAATTAATGGAAAAGCCTCTCAAATGAGGTAAATCCATTTTGGGGTCTTGGTCATGGTTGTTAGTGTATAACTGCCTCTGCTATCTTTCAGGATGATAAACCACACTTTTAGGGCAGCACCAGGCTACTTTATAAACCCAGAAATGGAAGGAGTGTTTAAAAATCTATAAAACTTTTGCACTGCTGTATGTTAAGGAGGAGAAATGCTCTTTTAAACACTGCACCACAGCAGGTTTGAAACACCTACCATGGTTAAACTGCAACGTGAACCAGTTTCACAGAGATTTAAAGAAAATAAAATCCAAATCCAGAGAAGAAAATTGTGCCCAGACCTGGGCAAATTAAGTGTCAAACCATTATGAAGGGGATTAAATATTTTTAAGAGCAACTTGTTAGCAGCTCAAGCGCTGAGAGTGCATCTCCCCCCACACATGAGGAGGTGAGGTGGTCAGGAGTGCCACCTCTCCTTGGTGACATTCTGGTAGAGGACAGTGGGAGCACATGGCTCCACAGAAAAATAAAGTTAAACCTTTGCATGATGCCCTGAACACATTCTGATCTGGGAGGTTCCTGCACCACGAGGGCTTTTCCAGGGGATAAAAAGGAAAAAATGCCTCAGAGAGGTGTCAGGGGAGGTGTTGGAGCAAAATGTGACTGAAGAGTTCAAAACAGGCAGGGCTAGGTGGGACTCAGACAAGAACTCCAGAAGAATCAAATCAGCTACAAGCTGCAGTGTGTCACCTCAAATGGGGGTTGAAGGTGACACGTGTGACACTGAACTGTGCAAAATTCTCTGTGATCAGACCACCAGCAGGTGTAAATGTCCCACCAAGCAACTGGGGCAACTGCAGCGAGGAGCAGAATAAACACCTTGATAAACAGAATTTATCCAGAATTTATTTCGTTATTCTGATAACTGAATTTATCTAAACTTTAGTTAGAAAGTGCCTGAGATTTTCTGAAGATGGGAGTCAGGTCTCTCAGACCTTGGAGAGATCTTTGAGGTGGTGAAAAGGAATTTGGAGGATTATGTGGACAACACCACAGAAGAGACTCCTGTGCTAAGGGCTCAGCCCTGTGGGCTGATAACAAGCTCGAAGGAGAGAAAACCAGAATTGGGATGGGATGTTCTGTTTCAGGAAGAGCTCACCATCAGGCCCAGGAATTCTGGCAAAGTCAGATTGCCAAAATTCTGGCATACTCAGGCTCGGTAGTGTGTTCATAACAACCAAAGTAGATGGTGAAAGATGAGGCAGCAATACAAAACCTATTGAGAATGTTGGGATCTGAAAGGGAATATGAAAAGCTGCAAAGAAAGGCAAAATAATGATTGGTAGGGGATAAAATGGCCCTGAGCCCATGCACCAGACACAAAGTCATTCAGATGGAAAGGAAACCCAAGCTGAATGCAATAATGGGCTCCAAACTAGAGGCACACAGAAAGAATCTTGCAGCTACATGAAGCTCCCTGATCGTACCTGGAAACAGTCCAGTGGCAAAGGGAAAAGGAAAATCATGAAGTAAAATACTGAGAGCAACAGGGAAACTTTGCTACAGCTCCAGTGAGCTGAACAGCACAGGCAGTTCTGGCCTTGGCACCAAAATCTGATTTCTTACAACAGAAACAGGGCCAAAGGAGAGAGGTGGGATGGTGGGAGAGGCAGGCCAGGTACACCAAGAGAGATGGAAGGCATGGGAAGATGGGCTGAGGGAGAGGGGTGCTTTTGAACCCCCCTGGCTGTGGGATGATGAGGGGCTGTCAGCTGGAATTGGGAAGGGATGTGTTCCTGGAGGATGGATTTGCCAAAGGTGGGGTGCTGGCTCTGGGGTCCCTGTCCTGCCAAGAGCTGTGCTGCTGTGGCCACCTGCAGTGTGCAGCAGCAGGCCCAGCCCAGGCAGAGCCTGCTGGCTCCTGGATTCAGCTGCTGCATGAGGAACAGGTCGGGCAGGCAGCCACAGCCTCACCAGTGCCCCTCCAGGAGCTGGCAAGGGACTGGGAAAGCACTCACCGTGAGCAGGCAGCACTCCAGCCAAACCCAGCCACTGAGTTTGCTAGAAAATTGATTCTCTGAATTGCTCCTTTGCTGCAGATAATGAAAATTAGAGAAGGGATTGTAAACTGCTAACGGGAGAGAAGGGGCTGGTTTGTTCTGCCTTGGGTTTGATGGAGCTCACCAAACCCACGGAGCCTCTGCTCCCCTCCGGGTGACACTGGGGTGCACCACGCTGTCCCAGACTGGTGAGAACGTTTGTAGAGCCCCACATGAGAGGGCTCTGAGCTGATCTGAGCTGCTGCTGGCACAGGACAACTTCTCACAGGCTGGAAGGGATCCCTCAAGAACCTTCTTCATGGATCTTGATCTCCCCTGGAGCCAGGGCCCAGCCCCTGGGACACAGGTCAGAAATACTCTTCCTGTCCCTGCTGTGCCCACACACCCTGAGCTGGCCAGGACAAGGTGCCAGAGTGGCACACTCCAAAATTTGGGCATCCCCAGTGGCCTGTACAAAGCTGCCCCAGTCCTGTCCCCATCTCTGACATTGTGCACTCACGTGAGCAGCAGCTTCATGTCTTTTGAGTCATGGTTGTGAATGCTACTTTAATTCCTAATTTGAAATCCTGTGTCATTTGTGCTCCTGGTTCCCATCCCTTCTGCCAGTCCTATCCCCAGCCTCTCTGCTCTCCTAAACACGGATGGTTTTCCCCCTGAGCCCTGGTTTGCTTTACCCAATGCCCCATCTCATCTCTGCAGGCTTTTCCAGGCACTTCACCTTCTCTAAGGCAGAAATTCACTGTCACAGCCATTTCTAAATCTGCTGTTCCTGCTCCTCTGGCTGTTCCCTTCCTGCCTTTGCACTCACCCCCTCCTGCCCATCTGCTGCCAGGCTCTGAATTCTCCTTGTTCTCCGTTCCCCCAACCCCTGTGGACGTTCCCCTCCTTTTGCCTTGCACCTGAATCACAAACCCCTAATTACTCCCACTGTGCTGCCCTCCTCTGATCTCACTGCACACCGCCCTGCCCATGCCTTCCTCCCTTTCTTCCTAACACTTCCTCCTTCTCTTCTCATACTCTTCCTCCTCACTGCTCCTGACAAATATTCCCTTCAGATCCTGGAGGTTCTGAAGGCTTTTCTTGGCCTGGCCTCTCCCACCCTCCCCACCCACCTCTTTGGGACCAGCCTCGCTCCCTGCTGCCCCATCAGTAACAAGGGGGGCTCATTAAAGAGGCAAACCCCATAAAATACCCCATAAAGAACAGGCTGGAACCCTCGTGGCTGAGCTGCTGGCAAACACACATTGGACTGTGGAAACAGCAAAACCCCTTTATTTTTTGTTTCAGTGCCATAAATTGGTTCCACTTTGGGGCCTTTTGTGCTGGCAAATACACAGTGGATTGTGGAAACAGCAAAACCCCTTTATTTTTTGTTTCAGTGCCATAAATTGATTCCATTTAGGGTTTTTTTGTGCTCTTCTCCCTTTTCCATCACCCAGCCAGCATCTCCTGCAGTGTTTGTGGTGCCCCAACACGGTCACTGACCTGTGTGGGGATGAGGACCTGAGGCCATGGGGCTCAGTGCCAGCCTAGAATGAAGCAATTAACTTTCACAAGCCGAAAACCCTTCACATTTCATCTCATCCTGCCAAAAAAAATTGCTGATAAAGTCACAAATTCCACAAGGAAAAGGGTTATCTTGACAGTCAGCCTTTTTAACTCTCCTCCCATGCAGCTCCCCCGTCTCTGACAGGGCAGAGCTGCATCTCCCCTGGCACAACAATTCCAGCCCAGAGGATGCTGAGGACGTCTGTGGGGAGCAGTGCCTGCTCCCACTGGGCACCCTGACATTTCCCCTCGGTGCTGGGAAGCTCCAGCTCTCCCAAAGATGAAACCTCCTCAGCAAAACCGGGGCTGTTTGTTCACAAATACTCTGTTTTGCAAGGGAGCCGAGCGGGGAGTGGGGATGGGAGTACTTGAAAAGCAAATGAACTTATGTTTTATGCTTTTTAAGATGTCTAACAGAGTACAAAAGTTCATCTTTAATAGGAGGGCAACACAGAGTGCTTAGAGCTGCGGTTTGACACAGATACAGAGCTCAAATGCCTTTGAAGTATCTTCTGATTCCTCATTCTGCCTGAAGTAACTTTAGATTTATGCAGCAGATGGGAAATAGTCCCTCGTTACGTGGCTCTCCACTTCAGCACTGACTCTGAGATAAGGCAGCCCTGCTGCATCTGCACTCCTCAGAAGCGCTCTTAGTGCTTTAGTCTTCAGGGGCCTGAGTTTGTAGTTTGCATATTTTATTTTTTTTTCCCCCTGTTTTTCCTCTAAAATTAATCTTGATAAGTCCAACATGTTGTGAGACTCTTCAAAGGAGAACGAGGAGGAGAGAAGTTTGTGTGTGGAGTAGAGGTGATTCATTTGGATGTGTTTGAAAAACAGCTCTGTGTGTTTTGGGGGAAGAGCTTTTGGGGAAGCGCTGGGGAGCGGCCTCGCCGTGACCCCAGCCTGCCTTTGAAGGAATCACTAAAAAAAAAAACCTTTCAGTCACTTTTTCAGCCACTCTCTGCACTGCAAAGCACACCCCAGCCTCGGTGAGGTCCCTGCCAGGGGGATGCTCCTGGAGGGGGTGCAGGGAGAAGTTGGGGATGGGGGATGCGGAGACAGCCGCCTCCATCATCATCATCATCATCATCATCATCATCATCATCATCCTCACGGGCTTCCCGTTCCCCTGGCCAGCTTTTCTCCAGGGGTTCTGCACTCCCACTGCTGTTCCTTGGAGCTCCTCACTCCTGCCTTGCTGGGGCTGCTGCAGCTGTTTGAACCCCCAGCCTGGGGAAAAGGGGGCACAGCAGGAACCTCCTGGTGTTCTCTGCACCTCCCTGCTGGGAGGCTGGAGCCAGGATAGGGATGGGCTCTGCTCCCAGAGAGCAAGGGATGAAGGAAACCTCCCCAAGCTGTGCCAGGGGAGGTTTAGGTTGGGTGTAATGGAAAGGTTTTTTTCGCAGAAAGGGCTGTAAAGCATTGGAACAGGCTGCCCAGGGCAGTGGTGGTTTCACTGTCCCTGCAAGAGTTCAAACAATGTGTGGATGTGACACCTGAGGTTCAATGGTGGTGCTGGGTTGATGGTGGGACTGGATCCTGAATGCCTTTTCCAACCTTAACAACTCCATAATTCCATGATTTTCATGGTCAGGACAGGGCTGATCAGTCCTAAGGGCTGGCCCATCTCCTGGCAGCTGCTCCAGCTCCCAGCAAAGCCCAAGCCAGCCTTAGGGTGCCCTCCCCACCGGGCTCTCCCTGCTCCAGAGGTGGTTTAGGGCTCTCAGGTGCTCTCCCAGGGCTTGGATCAGGTTGTGCTGGCGAGGCAGAGCAGCGATGCCGTGAGTTGTCACCAAGAAATCCAATATATTATATCCCAAAGTACCTGAAGTATTGAGATTGTGCGAACACCCTTAATCCTGGCAGGATTTGCGGCTGAGATGGAATTGGCTTTGTTTCCAGCTTTGAAGTTTTCCCCACTGACCAGATGCTGAGGGTTGTGATGTTTACCCTCCTGATAAAAGCCTCCTTTCACGTACAGCCCTGGCATTTCTGCTTCTTGCAAGATTCCCTGGAATGCCCCGTGCTGGAGCATTGCCCTCCTCACATCCTGCCCAAAACTTCCGAGGTCTCCAATTCCCCTTTTGCAGGGACTCAGCCAGGCACAGGAATCCTCTCCCTGAGATGGAGCTGCAGGAGCTGCTCAGCCTGGGCAGCCAAAGGTGTCTGGCAGCTCCTGAGCCTCAGTCACTGATGCAGAAGGCAGGTGGGGATGTTTAGGAGGAGGCTGCCTCACACCCCTCACATTTACTGCTGGCCCTTCTCCTGTGGTGCCCTGCAAAAACTCCAGGATGTATCTCTATAGATATAGATTATATTTATATTTATATTTATATCTATATTTATATTTATATTTACATTTCTATATATATTTACATTTATATTTATATTTATATTTATATTTATA
>NC_031789.1:1824763-1830416 GCF_001522545.3 Parus major
TATATATATCAATATCTATATCTATATATTTATTTATATTTATACATTTATTTATGGATATAGATTTAGATTTAGATTTATAATTATATTTATATTTTTATAATTATATTTAGATTTATAATTATATTACATTTATATTTGATAGTTATATTACATTTATATTTTTATAGTTATATTTATAGTTGTATTATATCTACATCTATATATCTAACCTATATCTATATATCTATATCTATATCTAATCTATATCTATATTTTATCTATATCTATATCTATATCTATATCTATATCTATATCTTTACTTATATTTATATTTGTATATTTATTTATGGATATAGATTTATATTTAGATTTATAATTATATTATATTTATGTTTTTATAATTATATTTACAGTTGTACTATAGTTATATCTATATATCTATATTTATATATTTATTTATATTTATTTATAATTAATATAAATAGATATAATACCCAAATGTGGCATGACATCGTGCTCAGCTGCATGTCCTGGGCTACAGGATCAATCACAGAATCCCAGAATGGTTTGGATTAGAAATTACCTTAAAACTCATCTCCTTCCACCCCTTCCATGTTACACCTTCCACTGTCCCAGGCTGCTCCAAACCCCATCCAAGGACACTCCCAGGGATCCAGGGACAGCCACAGCTGCTCTGGGCACCCTGTGCCAGCCCTCCCCACCCTCACAGGGGAGAATTTCTTCCCAATATCTAGTCCTAATATCCTAATATCTGTCCTAATACCTAACATCCTAATTCCTAATATCTGGGTTGGGCACTTTGCCTGTTTATTGCAGCCTTCTGCCCTTGGTTAAAATCCTTGGAATCCCTCTCATCCCTGGTACCCCAGGCATCCCTGGAATTGCCTGTGTGAGTGGGGAGAAGATGAGGGGGCTCCTGTAATTGGGAGAATTCATCTCTCAGCCCATCTCCTGTGATGTTTGTGCCTCTCTCTTTGTCTCGCGTGCTCAGAGCTGCCTGATCGACGCAGTATTTATGACTTGTTTGCACAATAATTGCTGCTTAAGATAAATGATTCATAAAGTCCTACCACAGTCTTGGAAATGGTGTAAACAGGGAGAGCAGCTGGAGGACAGCAGTGGGATGCTAATGAGGGACCACCATGGGGAAGGAAATGTAAAAAGACTGGGGAGGAGGGGGATTAATGCAGCCCCTGATGCTGAAGAGCATCCAGAGCTCATCTTCAGCTCAGGGCAGAGGCTGCGACCACCCCAAGCCTGGAAGAAGAGGTCTCAAGAGTCACTTTGAGCCCTGGGGGCAGGAAGAGTCACACTAGAGCCAGGAGCCAGCGTGGCAGCTCTGAGATGGCAGCAATGAGCAAGGACACAGAGGGGACAGGGCTGCAGAGCCAGCCCCGGGCTCCAGGAGGCAGGTGGGACTTGCCACACCTGGAACTGGGATCAAAGACACCCAGGTGAGGAGCAGGCTGCTGCTGAGGAGGAGCACAGGTCACCCTGCCCCACCCACTCTGCCTGGCTGCCACCAGCTCCAGCTGTGACATCTGCATGGACAGACACAACAGATGGGCTGGGAGGGCAAAGAGTAGGGACAGCCCTGCTGCCAGGTGCCCAGAAAACACCTTGGGGAGTGGGAAACTGGTATTCCACATCCATATGAAATTCTGTATGCCGCCTACTAAGAGTGTGAGTCATGGGGGGTGCTGAATGGGAACCTTGCTCCAGCCCTGGGACCAGTCAGGAACAACTTTCTGGGGTCATGTTCCTTTGACAGGAGGCAAGAGCCACTTGAGGATGGGCATCTGACCTGTCTCTGCCTCACTGCTCTCCTCTGGCTGCTCAGGGAGCGTGGGCACTCAGGAGAGGTCTCCAAAATCATTCTTATGAGCACCACTTGGAAGAGACCAGCTCCAGGGCAGCACCTGGGAACAGCTTGGAAGGAGATTTACATGTGCTGAGCATCCCCCATGATCACCCTCGGTATCACCCCATGGAAAGCCAAATTTCAAGGATTTTGGCTCTCCCTGCCCACTGCTGTCCAGGCACATCTCACTAATAACACAGAGGCTGCGGGGCAGGTGTGCCATTATTCAGCCTCTTACTGAAATTAAAAGAGCTGAAACTGGTCACTCTCTGATCCCATAAGAACATGAGCAGAAATATTTTCCTTTTTTTTGCTGAAGTCAAACTCTCTCAGATCAATTCCCATTTTTAAGGGCTCACTCTGTCAAGCAAACACCTGATGTTCTGTGGTTCTGTGAACCCCAGGGCTGAGGAGAGGGGCAGGACGTGGAGCTGTGCCCCTGAACTGCCCTGGGAGCAGAGCTGGGATGGGCTGAGGCAAATGAGTTTGGTTTCAGGGTGCTCTGTGCCCTGCTGAATATGCAGGATTCCAAGATCATCCAGGTCACAAGGGGAGACAGGCTCAGGGGAGGTTTAGGCAGGATATTGGGAATATTTCTTCACTGAAAGGTTGGTCAGGAATTGGCACAGGCTGCCCAGGGCAGTGGTGGAGCCACAATCCCTGGAATTGTTCAGAAACCGTGCAGATGTGGCACTTGGGGACGTGGTGTAGTGGAGAACAGAGCAGTGCTGGGGGAATGGTTGGGGTGGACAATCTCAGAGGGCTTTCCCAGCATTAACAGCCCCCCAATCCCATGTGGATTGCTCCCTGCAGGCTGCACCCCCCTGCCAGCTCTCTGTGCCACCAGACAGAGTGCTGGGAGAGGACAAGAGGTGGCAGCAGCTCTGAGCACTGCCAGCATCCCTGTGGGAAGGCCAAACCTCCCAGCCCAGGCTCTCTCAGCACCCTCCAGCCCCAGGCAGAGCCCCCCTGTTGGGGACAACACTCCTGGGGGCTCCTGGTGCAGGCAGACCTTTGGAAGGGCTGGAGCTGGTGCTGAGCTAGAGGAGCATCCTTCATCCCAAGGCAGCACTAGCCTGCAAATCCAGGATTTATCTGAGCTTCCAGGGAAGCAGAGCCCAGCCAGCCACCAGGATTTAGCCTGAGGAGAAGGGACTAAGCACCATGCCTAGTGCTGGCTCTCTGAACCCCAGGAGCTGTGGGACAAATGAAGAAAATGACAGACTAGAGGGAAATTAATAGAGCAGAAAATTTGAAATGATGTGGAAATAATTCCCCCAGCTTAAGGAGAGCTCCTTCTATGTTTAATTTCAGAATGCAACTGTTTTCGTGTTGCTAAATTACAGTATCAAAGCGAGGGGCCCTGCCTGGAGCTGGTGGGACATGGGGACATTCCCATGCCCGTGGTGAGCTCTCCCACCTGGAGCAAAGTAAGGGCTGGGGTGACCTGTGTTTGCCATAGGGTAGGGGGCAAGGAGCTGTCGTGGCTGTTTTGGAGATGCCCAAGTGCTGCTTGTCACCTCCATGAAGATTTGTCCCGTTAACCTTTCATCCCTAATTTGGGGCTGCCAGAAGCAGCTGAGGGGGAGGGAAAGGGGGTGTGGGGGCTGGGAGGTGTCTGCTGGCTCCTTCCCCCCACTCTGCTGCCTCTCTGGGTGGGGATTTCTGCCCACTCTGCTGTGCACAGCCAGGCTTGGGAGCCGGAGGAGACGAGGGATGGAGGGATGCTGCACTGGAAAGGGAGGAGTGGGACAATCCTGTTTCTTGGAAGCTTCCTGGATTGTGGGGGTCTGGGATGCTGCCCAGACCGTTGTGGGGGTCTGGGATGCTGGCCAGACCGTGGTGGGTGTCTGGGATGCTGGCAGGATGCTGCAATCCCCTGATGTGCAGAGCTCTCCCACCTCCTGCATTCACCTGCGGGCTCCATTCTGGGTGCTGAGCCAGAGGGGGACAGCACCCAGGGCACAACAACCTGGAGGACTGGAGTGAAACTCTCCCTGGGCACATCCCCAGTCCTGGGCAGGAGCCACAGAAAGCAGAGACTGCAGAGACCCAGTGAAGAACAGATCCATGACAGTGGTGGCCCTGAATGCCAGCCCAGCCTGGGCATCCCCTGCTTAGCCACGGGCTGACACTGCCAGAGAGAGCCTGGGGAAGGGGGCATAGGGAAAACGCTCTTTCAGATGCTGGAAATCTATTGGGAAGTCCCCAAGGAGCCTCAGGGAGTGAGGAATCAGCTTCTTTCCTGACAAAAGAAGTTTTCAAGGTGTCCTTTAGGCTTCAGAGCGCAGAGTGAGATTGATCTGTGCTCAGCCCCCCAGAGAAAATCACCAGTCTGGATTTTCTCTTTCCTCACACATAAATGGGCAGGAGCTGCCCACATGTCCCTGCCAGAGGAGCCAGGAGCAGGCAGCCCCAGGAATCAGGGGACAGAGGGGGCATCAGAGCCACATCCAGCTGTGTCCCCCTCTCTCTGCAGCAAACACAGCTGGCTACAAACTCCTGACCCACAGGGTATGGCCAGGGAGGGACAGAGCCCCGGGGCAGAGGAGCTGTTGTGTCCCCTCTGGAGATGTTGCTGCTAATTTCCCCGTGCAGAGAAAACCCTTTTTACAGCTAAAACCCCACAGCCCTGCCCTGTGCATGATCCAGTTCCCCACAGAGCTGCAGGCCTGATGGGGCACTCCCAGTCAGCACACTGGGCTGGCAGCTGCTCTGCCCCACAGAAAATGTTCATCTGTCACAGAAGTGCTGCAAAATGCCCTGCTGCACATGGGCTGTGCTGCCAGGACCATCCCCAGCCGTCTCTGCCCTCTTGCTGCTGAGCTAGAACGCTCCAGGCACTCTTTCTAATCAAGCTGAGTGGAAGTTTCAGTCTTCCTGGGAAATACCTGGGCTTCCCAAGGCTGCATCCACAGCCCAGTTCATCCCTGGCTGTGCTGGTTTCCTCCTGCTCCGTGCTGGGAATTCCTACAGCACAGGGAGTGTGGTGCAAGAAATTCCACTTTTATTACAGCAGATGGAGTCCGAGCCCTGGGAGAGGAGAGGGAGAGGGAGAGGGAGAGGGAGAGGACAGGACAGGACAGGACAGGATGGGACAGGACGGGACAGGACAGGACAGGATGGGACAGGACGGGACAGGACAGGAGAGGACAGGACAGGAATCCTCTGCAGCCTTTGTGGGGCTTGCCAGACATCCCCTCTGTCCACAGCAGGGCACAGAGGGAGTGTCCTGCATGTCCCCAGGGTGGACATCTCTGCTCTGATTTTGGACATCCAAAATTGAGCTTGCTGGGGAGCCCTGGCTGAGTGTGGTGCAAGGCCAACACATGCAGATGAGCTGCACCAGAAATGCATAGAGAAAAAACCACACAGTGAGCCCTCTGTGCATGTAAAGGCCCCAAACTGAAGTGCAGGAGATGGAAAAATAGCCTTGGATTCAGGAACACCCTGAGACAGAGCCTTGTCACCCCTGAGGGTCTGGGAGAATGGGACCACGAGGAGCTGCAGCTTCCAGGGCAGGACCACTGCAGCCACTGGCTCTTGGCCCCGAGCAATGCCAGCCACTGGAACTGGGAGAAGACAGACAGACCCTAAAGCCTGACAAGATCTAAGAATGACAAATTCAAATTGAAAAGAGAATCTCTGAACCTGGCGAGGCGGGACTGCCGTGGCTGGCACATCGTCTCCCACCCAGGAGATGCTGCAGAGGGAGAGCCATGAAGGCTTCACCAGCAGCCAGGGGTGAGAGACAGAGCGATGAACCTGCTCTCCACCACTGTTCCCTGC
>NC_031789.1:1830621-1838716 GCF_001522545.3 Parus major
GACACAGAACAAGCCCTGGGAGATGCAGGGCGAGCATGTGTGTGTGTGTGTGAGTCAGAGAAGGCCCTGGCCGCTCGCTGTGTTGTGGCAGCAATAGCGTGTGAAGCTCTGTGTGTGCGAGAGGAATCGCGTGTCAGGAGCTCCCCGGGGCCGGGCATCGCTGCAGCCACACCCAGAACCGAGGCACAGCAGCGGAAAGGGGCTGGGAGCAGCATTCCCGCAGGCAGGGGATGCAGGCAGGCATCACCCCCAGGCTGCTGGGTGCCCCCCAAACCCCGCTGTTAGAAATGCAGATCATATTGTTGGCTTTTCACAAGTATTATAATGAATATTATATGTATAAGATTAGAAAATTTAGCTGTAATAATATGGATTTCTTTATCTCTGTTATTAATGAAACTTAGGAATAGTGGTATAATACATGTATGTTAAGTTATGACATAGCATTAAAACAAAAACTACTTTTGTTTGTGTAACCCAAAGACTGAAAAAGATAGCTGGAGATCTTTTTTTTTCTTTTGTAAACTCTCTTATCCAGATGAAGACAGCAGTGACCAGAACTCTGGGGGGAGGAATTTATTGCATTTCTGGTATCAGGGAATGTAAATCTCAATGGTGCCAAGAGGATTGATCTATTGGGAAGGGGGCAAGAGAAAACTGAACAGAAGAACACCAAAGATCCTAAGAAGAATGTCTGAATATGTATGAGAATTTATGGATATGGAGCAGGGTTCTGTTTTTAAGGGACAATCCTTTGTCAGTAAGGTGAGCTCTCTTGGCTGAATGCAGAGACACCCAGCTGTATCTGTATACTTTATTTTTTTCTCCTAACTGTTTTTTTATTAAACTTTTAAATTCTATAAAAATTATGTGAACTTCATTTTTCACACCCACCAAGGCAGGGGAGGTAAGAAGTGGGTCAGTGTAGGTGTGAAAACAGTGAGAGGCTTCTCCAGGGTCAGGCTGCTCTTGGGATAAGCACAAATCAAAAAATAAGTTTATTATTTAGGTAGAGGGTGGAAGGGATCTGTTTGTGCTGCCAGCCACAGCACAAACGTGCTCAGGGAGGGAGAGAGAGGATGAAAAGAGGAGGCTGAGAGCATAGAGCAGAAGGTATTTAAGGGGGTAGAGAAAGTGTAAGAGCCTAAGAGGTAAAGGGCAGTTCAGAGAGCAAAAGAAGCTAAGTAAAGAGAGTAAGCATAAGAGGAAGTTAAGAGATGCCAAGGAAGAGACAAAATGAGATTAAGAGAGCAAAGTTCTTGTTACAACACATCTTTTTCTATAGTGAATATTCTAATTCTCAGTAACCAGCCCAGTACATGACACGCATTCTATAGAATTTACATATAGCCTATAAGAACTTCTACATTACCATACAGTGTTACATTTTAAACTCTAAAAGCTATTCTTCAAATTTTTCTCTTGCTGCTTAGACCTTTGGATTCACCGTCAGCAGAAAGGTGTTGTTCAATCAACAGGATTCTCCTTCAGCTGGCTAGGCTGTTGTTCTTTGGTTATATTAATATTTTTGAATATTTTCATATTTTTATTTTAAAATTGTTTATTTTGCTAAACAATCATATTAATAAGGTTCCCCTGTTTCACCTTCCCCAGCAGGTCAGGCTGCTCTGGAGCCAAACCACAGTCTCTGAATGGCACTTGTTGAAGGTCAGCGAGTCAAGAAAGACCAGAGCTTTTCCCAGAGCAAAGAAACCCTAGAGAGGATGGACTGGGTTGTTCCAGCAGGGAAAAAGCAAAATCACACAAAAAAACAGGGTTTTTGGTGCTGGGGCTGTCGTGAAATAAGATTCAGCCAAGGATTTTTGTTGGAAGGGCTCCCTGTGGATCCACAGCTCCAAGCACAGCTACTTCAAAATTAGATCAAGATTGCCCTTGAGGTGAAAATCTTCACCAGTGCAGATGTTTTGGCCCCCCACTGGCACTGCCTTGGAAATTTTACACATGCACGTAATTAACAGCACCGGTGCCATTCAGGGGGTGAAAAGGCAAAGTTTTCACCTCACCTGCAAAATTCCCCCTCCCTTTTCAGAGACTTGAGCATTTACATTTGTGCAAAGTGCCTTGGGTGCCTCCTGCAGCCGGCTGCTTGGGAAGAAGACCACCAAGGTCCTGCCAAGTTGTGTTCTCTCGTGTGTGGATGGAGCTAGGAAGGAACAGCTGCTCCTGCTCAAGAGAGGAGAGTTGGGATGCACAGTTTCCAAACTGAGGGTACACATCAGCTCCAAGGTTACCCTGGGAAAGCACAGGGATGGAGACAGGCACAGGAGTGCTGCAGTCTCTGCTGTGTCCCCCTTCTCTCAGCCCCTCGGAGCAGCTCTGGGAAGCTGTTAGCACTCACGTTGTCCCAGATAAGTGAAAATTTGAACAGTAGGAACGTCCTTGCTAGGTACAATTAGAGAGAGAATTGGAGAATTCCGCTGCCTGAAATAGCCCAGCGGAATTCTCCAGAGCCAGGCCTGGTCATTAGGAAAATCATCAGGATCTGACTGAAGAGAGAGCATTTACCAGCCAGTTTGGGGGCCCACCCCGTGTCCCTGGAGCAGGAGCCGTGTCCTTGGTGCAGGAGGCCGCACACCTTGAGCTGCATCCTCCAGCCACCTCTTGCCGAGCTCTGCCGCTCCACATCCCACCAAGCCCGTGCTGGAAGCCCCTCAGAGTTTGGGAACGAGCCCTGGGAAGCCCAGCTTGGGGAGAGGGAGGCAGGCAGATGCCAGCTCGCCCTGGAGCTGCAGGAGATGGCGAGGACGGCGCGGCAGGGCCGGGGCAGCGGGGAGGAGAGCCCGGCTGGATGCGGCAGCAGCGGGTGTTTAATCAGCCGGCTGCTTCCGTGACTGAGCCCCGAGCTCACAGCAAGCAGCTCCAGAGAGGGAAAAGCCTCTCACTCATGAAAGAAACATCAGGGCTAATCGAATCCGGGTCCAGCCCGGCAGCACGCGACAGGCCGCCGTGCCTCATTCATTTTTCATGCTTTGCTCCGCTTTGGCCACATTCAAGGACGGTGCAGAAGGCAGGGGAGCCCTGGCTGGCATGGGGAGAACCCCAGGACCATGAGGAATGGCCAGGGGAGAGGGGAGCCAAGGGCTGACCCACTCTGGGGCTGTGGTGGCCCAGCTGAGCTCCAGCCAGTGCTCACCTGTTTGAGGTTCTGGCCTCTGCAGATGTGGGTTGTGTGGGGCTCTGTGGCTGCTGAAGGCTTTTCCTGGCCCCTGGATTTGGGAGGTTGCTCCTCTGTGCTGCTAGAGGTGGGTGAGAGCCCAAAGAAGGAGGTCATGGCTAGCAAGGTGAGGAGAAGGCAGCAGCCAGGGCAGACAGTGAGGTCTGTTGGCCTCCAAAAGCGTCTCTTTAGGGGCTTTACCTTTGGAAGAGACTGAGGGGGGCCCAACTGGTGTGAGGTGGGGCACAGATCCCATCAGCACAGGGACCCTGCTGGTGCTGGAGAGGCAGAACCCTCAGCCCATGGCAGGACTGAGGTGCTGGAGCATATCCAGAGCAGGGCAGTGGAGCTGGGGAAGGGCTGGAGCACAGTGGAACAGAGACAGCTGAGGGAGCTCGGGCACTCAGCTCGGAGAAAAGGAGGCTCAGAGGGATCTCATCACTCTGTATCTACCTGAAAGGAGTTTGGAGCCAGCTGGGGGTCAGGCTCTGCTCCCAGGTGTCTGTGCCTGGGGAGGTTCTGGTTGGATATTAGGAAATTTCTTCACTGGAAGGGCTGTCAGGCATTGGCACAGGCTGCCTTGGTGTGGCCAGACGTGTGGTGGAAGCTCCAAGAGCAGAGAGCAGGCATGTTCCAGTGGAAAACCTGGGGACCCCTGTGCAACACTGGCATCTCCCTGGGACTCAGCCAGAAGCCACCTCCTAGGCTTCCAGAACCTTCCATCCAAAGCTGATGGCTCATTTTGGCACCACAGGCCCTATCCCCCCAGCTCTGGGTGCCAGAGGACACCTTCTCCCCAGAGCAGATCAGGAGGACACCGAGGCAGGAGCTGTGCCTGTCCTGGCTCAGGGGTAACAGAGCTGTGCAGGAGCAGAGAGATCCCACCACGAGGGAAGAGCAAAGGAAGGACTGGCAGGAGCAGCTGCTGAGGTTGGGGCTCATCAGGGATTGCCACCAGGCTGTGGCATCCCTCACCCTCCTCCCAGGGATGCTGAAATGTTTGGGGGTAATGGCTGAAAAGGTGATTGAACCCTCCAGACTCCAGGTCTGGGGTGTTAGGGGGCACTGATCCACACAAAAACACAGTGAGAGCCACAGCAAGATCTGTGGGCAGCCAGCACGTGCCTCCCATGGACACTGAACACTCTTTAAATTAAAAACTGTGAATGGCACCCCAGCTGTAATGCCTAAAAACCTGTCCAGGTGCCAAGCCTGGGTTCCAGTGTACCCTTTGCACTGATCTTAAACCCCACAGTGTCCCCCAAGCCCCCCAACACCCCTTGCAAAGCTCTGGGATGTGGAGAGGCTTGGAAGGTAAATGTGAATACAGACATGGTAGTGGAGCTGAAAAACTGAGTACAAATGATGCAGGACTAGAGAGAAGCAGCTGGTACAGACCCTCTTGTCTTCCCAAGACTGTTTCCCCAGGCTGGTGGAGAGCTGGGCCTGGTGCTGCTCATCCTTGAGTTGCTTCTTTTCACCCCAACAGCTTGTTCCTCAGCTCAGGCCCTCCCCACCACAGAAACAAAGGGAGGTTTGGGTTGGAAAATACCTTAAAGCTCATTCCATTCCACTCCTGCCATGGCCAGGGACACCTTCCACTGTCCCAGGTCCCACATTCAACCTGGCCTTGGGCACTTCCAGGGATCCAGGGGCAGTCAAAGCTTCTCTGGGCACCCTGTGCCAGCCCTCCCCACCCTCACAGGGAAGGATTTCTTCCCAATATCCCATCTAAACCTTGTCTCTTCCAGTCTGAACTTATTCCCCTTTGTCCTGTCACCCTCTGCCCATGAAAAAAATGTTAATATCCCTCTTTTTTGTAAGCCACCTTTAGGCACTGGAAGGCCACAGTGAGATGTCCCAGTTACAGGCTGTGAAATGAAGGTTTTTTGGTTTTTTCAGACTGCAGCAGAGCAGGAGCCAGCTGTGGGTGCTCAGCCAGGGCAGGGAGGGCTCTGCTCCAGGACAGGATCAGTCCCTGCTCCAATTCCCCTCTGCCAGGTCTGTGCTGCTGAAAGGAGGGTGTGTAAAAGCTGAGGATGAGGTTTTTGTCAGCGGCAGGGAGAGGATCAGGCGGAAGGCACAGCTCTGCAAGGGCAGGGAGCTGTCAGCGCTGGAGGGCTCGTCAAAGCTCCCCAAAGCACACCCCGAGCATTGCTCAGCCCAGCCACGTCTGTCTGTCCATCCTGTCCTCCCAGAGGTGGGAAACTCTGACAGGATCTCTGCAGAGAGAAAACAAAGCCCAGCTCCCCCCAGCCCCGGCCCCCTCCTGAATACATGTGCGGGGAATTTCAAATGTGCTGCAACTCTGCTTTTTCCCAGGATGGAGCTCTGAGCTGCAGGCAGTGCTTTGTCCCTGTCACAGCTGTCCTCCTTGGGCACTGCCCTGCTCAGAGGACACTCTCAGGGAGGTGAAACAGGATTCACAATCTGGAGACAGATCCTGCCATGGTAGGGACACTTTCCACTGTCCCAGGTTGCTCCAAACCCTGTCCAGCCTGGCCTTGGGCACTGCCAGGGATCCAGGGGCAGCCACAGCTGCTCTGTGCACCCTGTGCCAGCAATCCCCACCCTCAGAGGGGAGAATTTCTTCCCAATATCTACTCCTAATATCCTATTATCCATCAGAATAGCTAACATCCTGATTCCTTACATCTACAACGGGCACTTTGCCTAACCCTGCCTTCTTTAGAGCCATTTCCCCCTTTTCCTATCACTGCAGGAGCACCATGGAATCCCTGACCTGCCCAGGTGTTTCCCCACCCTCGGTGGGCTGTGAGGAAGCTGAAGGAGAGGAGGTGTGAGGAGAGCAGGGACAAGGGAAGGGGTGTGGAAACCGGAGCAGGTGAGCCACAAGAAATCAGGACGGTATCTCCAGGCTCATTGCAAGCCGGGTCCCTGCTCCTTCTCCATCTGCAGACACAAGCTGAGGCTGCCACCGTCTTGTCTGCGGGGGCACTGCTGCCTCGATGGTGTCAGCTCTGCTCTCAGGTGTGAGCTCACCTGCCCCAGCCCCCCGAGCTGCCACACCCTGGGGAGGATGCTGCAGGCTGTCCAAGCACCCTCGCTGCTGAAAAAGGTGTGGAAATGTCTCCGAAAGCTGTGGGATCAGGTTTAGGTGCTTGATGTGCAGCATTTCTCGGTGAGTTTTCAGTGAAATTTCACGGGATGGAGCAGGGCTGGTGGGAGGGACCTCAGGGTTCTCCCATCCAGCGTCGTGTTGCTGTCACTTGTCACAGGTCAGGCTGTCCTGTGTCCGTGTGTCCCATCCAGGGATGTGGCACGTCTTGGCTGAGCATGGCTGGAGTCCTGCCAGCCTCTCCTGACCCTTCTGCTGCCCCTCCACCACCAGCCCCAGCCCCTGGGGCTCTCTGGACGGGCACTCCCAGCCCACTGCAAGCACAGGAGTGTGTGGATCACTGCCAGACACTGCAGACAAAGGACCTGTGGCACAGAGAGGTGAGAGCTGAGCTCAGAAAACACCAGGAAACAGAGGCAGGAACAGCCCTGAGGACACTCAGAATCACAGAATGACCAGGTTGGAAGAGACCTTCAGGATCATCAACCCATGCCCTAACACCTCAACTAAACCACGGCACCGAGTGCCACATCCAGTCTTTTTTTAAACACATCCAGGGATGGTGACTCCAGCACCTCCCCAGGCAGACCATAACAGTATTTTATCACTCTTTCCATGAAGAACTTTTTCCTAATGTCCAGCCTAGATTTCCCTTGGCACAGCTGAAGACTCGCAGCTCCCCCCAGGCTGGATGTCCCTTCTCAGAGGGGCTGTGCTGGGAGTGACAAACCACGTCTGTGCCTGTTCCCTCAAGTGCCAGAGCACTGATAAATGAAAAAGCGAGGATTCAAAGAGGGATTCATATTCATTGATAGGAGTAAGGCCTGGTTTTTTTGGCTTGGTGAGAACAGAAATGCGCCCATGACCAGAGAAGCGGCCACACACCAGCAAATCCCATCCTGTTTTCATCTCTCTGAGCAGAGAAGCCAAAGATTTCACTACAGCTTTTGTTTCCTTTGCAAAGCCTGTGCTCAATAAACTGCCTCCACTCATGGAAAGCCCTTTTCCACACCAAGCACAGCTTGCCCTGGGCTCCCATTTCAGCTGCTGCCCCACTCAGGCTCACCTTGGCTTCCCTCATCTCCCGTTCCTCCTCCTGCCTCAGCCACATCCTGCTTCACCCAAATCTGCCCTAACCACCTCCCTTTCCCACCACCCATCCCTCCATCTCTCCTGAAGAGCTCCACTCCCTGAGCAAGGTGTTTCTGTGCAACGTTGACACCTCTCAGTGTCGGAACCAGAGCTGGTGGATTTGTGTCTCCTCTGAAGTACCTGGAGTCAAGGAAGCTGCTGCTCTGCTCCCGAGACCCTGCAGAGCCCAGAGATTTCCAGGTGCCCAGGTTCACCCCTCCCCACACCCCAGCAGTGCCACATCAAGGAGCAAAGCCTTTTGTTTAGGCCCTGTTTGAAGTTTGCTGCTAATTTCTTGGTATGCACGGAGCGGTGTTTGGCTCCTGCTTGTTCCTGGAATAAATGCTCATTGCATTGCTCTTAAATGATTGGAGACCTCCAATTTTAATCTTTTATTCATAATCTTCTTCCAGCTCAGACACAGAAAAAACATGTAAATTCAAAACCTGCGAGAATTGAAAATTTCATAAGTGCTGCTGACCCTTCGCTGGCAGCTCTGAATGTGAGAGAAATAAAGGAATTGTAATGAGGAACCTCATTTTTGATAACAGGTTTAAAGGACCCGGGCATTAAATGGGGTTTCACACGTTCCTGCTGTGTGTCCATGAGAGATGTCATCAGTCCTGTTGGGCAGGGACCATAATCCTGCTGCTCCTGCCTCTGACATCTCCTTCTGTCTCTGACATCTCCTTCTGTCTCTGACATCTCCT
>NC_031789.1:1839292-1839528 GCF_001522545.3 Parus major
GCCCTCTCCTGCCTCTCCATCTCACCACCCCTGCACTGAGGTGTGAGCTCACCTGGTGATCACCTGCTGACTTTGGGACATGCCCTGCCTCACCCATCGGTGTCCAACATGAGCCACTGGTCACCAAAGCCCATCCACCCAAACTGTCCCTGTCCTCCCTTGTTCCCTCAGCTCCTGCCCAGGCACAGAGGCCGCTGCTCCCCATGGCCTGCACCGCATCCCTCTCCTCTCCTTGA
>NC_031789.1:1839963-1850297 GCF_001522545.3 Parus major
ATGGAATCATGGAATCACAGAATCATGGAACATCCTCAGTTGGGAGGGACCCACAGGGACCATCCAGTTCAACTCCTGGCCCTGCCCAGACACCCCAACAATCCCACCCTGTTGCTGGCAGTGTTGTCCAAACCCTCCTGGAGCTCTGGCAGCCTCAGGGCCGGGCCCATTCCCTGGGGAGCCATGATGAATAATAAGAAATCCTTAAGAGTAAAAGACTCTGGGATCAGGCAGACACCAGTGAGTGTTGGGAGCAATTTCACCTTCTTTCAGCATTAGCAAACTGAAAATAACTTGTCATGGCTGGGATTGGAGATCAACAAGTTCCAAAACCTTTATCCTTTTCACAGGTTTCCCATGTGTCGTTCAACCCCTTTGTCCTTTTAACTCAGTAAACAAATTATTGCCTTTTTTCCCTTTTCTTCCCACAATAAGCAGGGTGGTGTGTGGGAAAACACTCCCAGCTCTGCATCCAGAAACTTTCCTGGTATTTGCAGGTTGTCTGCAATTCTGTTCTGATGGAAGGACCATCATAAGCAGTGGGATTTCCCAAAACACAACCAGCAGGAGTTTTGTGCTGGGGTGACTTTCCTCCCCAATTTGCCCTAAACTAGGACAAGTTTTCACCCAGGAGGCTGAAGAGGCTTTGTTGTTTGGTTGGATATTGGGGGTTTTTGACAGCCTGTTCAGAAGAGGTTGCTGAGGGTGCAGAGATGAGGATCCTGAAGCCTCTCATGCCACACAGGTCCCTGAGGAGCTGTCCCATGTCACTCCCCTCGGAGTGGGAAGCTTCAGGTGCATCCCACGGATGGTGGGGTGTACCTCGTGTGACTGGGGGTTCAGCCAGGCTGCTCAGTGCAGGTTTACACCCAAAAGAGAGAGAGAATCCCCCTGGCAGGCAGGGGATGAAGTGCCATTGCCTTCCTCATTTTCCTGTCACAGAGGGAGCCCTCCCAGTGTGAGCCCAGCCTCTCTGCTCTGAGCCCTGCCCATATTCCCAGCCCTGCAGCTGGAGCATCTCTCCCCTGGCTCATCCCTCCCCAAGCCTGGCTGGCTTGAGGTGGGGAGATTTGGAGCTGCTTGGTGGCACAGCAGGTGCTTCTGTCATCCTGGGATGATCCACGCTGTCATCTCAATCCTTGATGGTGGTTTGCAAGACACGACCTGTGGGACGCCTCAAAACCCATGCAGAACTTAACCCATAATCCTTCCAAGAGTTAAAGCAGCAGCTGGGGCTGATATTTCTATCTTACATCAGATTATCCTGAGTAATTTACTTGGACACGATGCTAAACGACTGCGCTAAAAGCGAGGAGAGGAGGTGGTTTGGGAATACAGCCTTCCTTGGCAGACTAAGCTGCTGTGTGATCAGACAGGAATCATATCAGGAAATCCGAAGCCGAGTTCACCATCTGTTCCCTGGAATGCTTCTGACCCCTGCAAACCTGCACAGGGCTGGGGGAGAGGCGAGGCGGCTCCAGGCAGGGCTCTGCAGGTCCAGACTGCCACCTCCAGGCACACAGAGCTCACAGAGCCTCACCAACCAATGACACAGCCAAATCCGGCCAGCAGCTCAAGGGAAATGCTCCCCAGATGAGGTACTGGAGGCCTGGGGTGATGCTGGGTGTGAGGAGAAAAGAAAAGCAGGGAAAAAACAGCTCCCAGTGGTGTGAGATGGGGTAAAATCCTCTTGGGGGATATTTAAGTGTGTGTGAAAATCCTGAGGGGTCTTTTGGTGCAGGAAGGGGTTTATTTGCTGGTATAGATGAACCAGGGTGTCCATCCCCTCTCCTTGCATGGAAGACTTCTCCTCTTGACCAGCCCCTTCCCCAGGATCCTCTTCCCAAGGGGTTTCCTGCTGAGCCAGTTTCTCTGAGCCATCTGGATCCCTGGGTGCCAGCCCTGGCCCCAGCCTGGCCGGATGGGAGTGCAGGAGCTCTGAAAACACAGCTCTGTGTCCTGGAGAAGCATCCCCAGGGACAGAGCTTTGCCAGGACTTCAATTTCTTTAAAAACAACACAACTGTGCCTCATCTTCCTGAGGCTGTGAGCAGGGTGGTGCCTTGGGTGTGATGCTCACAGGCTGAGCGTCCCTGCCTGGGGAAGGAGCCTGGGTGATGCCAGCATCATCCATCCTTCCAAATCTTTGGTCTAAGAAATGTCAGAAGGCAATGTGGCCGCTGGCTTTGTTAATAAGTGAAGTCCAGCAGTGCAATGTCTGTGCTCAGTGCCCAGTGACAGGTGCCAGCGTGCCCAGGCTGTCCCACTGTGCACAGTGACCACGAGCAAGGTGTGATGGAGCTGCTGCCCTCGCCTGCAGGGTGTGATGAGGGGCTGGGCAGAACCTGCACAGGTGTGTGCACTGGGAGGTGACCTTCAGAGATTCCTTCTAACCATATTTATCACAGGATGGTTTGGGAAGGGACCTTAAAGCCCATCTTAAGTCCCCCTGCCATGGGCAGGGACATCTTCCACTGTCCCAGGCTGCTCCAAGCCCTGTCCAACCTGGCCTTGGGCACTGCCAGGGATGGGGAGTCTTCTCTGGGTAAAGGAGAAGGGTCTGGGAGAGTCAGGGTTATATTGATGGGGAATGTAAACACAGAATTGGGGCAGGTGGAGGGGAATTCACAGCCCTCAGCACAGGGAACACTGACCAGGAGCAGCTTGTCCAGCCTGGGGGCCAATGCTCCCTAAAGGGGACCGGGGAGAGCGCTGGGACCATGAGCAAGGGAGCTCTGGCTGGGCTGGCAGGATGAGCTGAGAGCTGCAGGCTGGGCTAGGACAGAGCTCTGGGCAGCCAGGATGGCCTTTCCTCACCTCTGGGATGGGAGCAGGGCTGGGGCCAGTGAACCATCAGCTCTGTCCTTGGAGCGTGGCAAAGGCTGGGAGTGTGTGAGCAGGCAGGGACAGGTTTAGGGCAGACCCCACCCTGTGCTGTGGGGCCCTTTTGGGCATTTTTAGGGCATTTCCCAAAAATGGTGCTTTCTTTTTCCTGCAACTCATTTTCTGGTAAATCCTTCACTGAAGGGCAGCGAACACCTGCAGGGAGAGTTTTGCAAGCCCACCTACAACATATTTCATCTCAGACTTCAGGAGATGAGGAACTGAGGTGCTCCTGGTTTGGTTTTTCGGTGTTAATTTTTCCTCTTTCTAAAAAATAATTCTGCATTTGCAGAAGGAGGTAAGGCTGAGTCTAGGAAAACCTTCAAGACACCCCTGAGGTTCAGAGGAGCCCTTGCACACGAGATATCCACTCCTACATAGCAATGACTTGGTGGTTTTGGGGCTCCCCCAGGAGCCTACAAACATCCTCTTGGCTCTTCTCTGTCCCCATGGACACTCCTGCTTTGCAGGGAAGCATCCTTCACCGGTGGGAGGCATTTTTGGAGCAAGGGAGGGGATGATGAGCTGAGCACCCCACTGCTGGTCCCCCTGAAGCCTCTGGGGTGTCCCCCATCCTCACTGCAAGTGGTGGCATCTCTGTGCAGCCCACTGATAATAACAGGCAAGGAGCTGGATCACGGAAAGAGGGATTTTTTTATTGTCCAGGAGGAAGTGCACACTCTGAACATAAAAGGCAAACCCTGCCCCACCATCCCCACAGCCAGGAGCAGCCCAGTGACCCCAGGCTGCAGGATCTGACTCGTGAACCACCTGGAAAGGGGCGATCTGGCAGCTCCCAGCCTCAGATCCTGCAGCCCACCTGGCTGGGGCTGCCCAGCAAACCCCAAGGACGCAGGTGTGGCACTGGTCTGACCTCTGCTCTCACCAGCGCGTCCGTGACCGAGTCCCAAATGTTGGGAAGAGAGGACAGGGCCAGCAGCCAGCCCCCTGTGCTGCAGGGCTGGGCTGAGCTCCATCACACGCTGGCTGTGGGGAGGGAGTGTGCCAGGGCTGAGTGCAGGACACAGGGTGCAATACAAATGGAACAACACATTGCATCTGTCCCCCTTACAAAGAGCTTCCATAGGAAGAAGTAAAGTGCCCGCCATAGTCAGAGAATCCATCAGGACACAGGTGCCCTGCGTGGAAAGCCAAGCCAGCCCTGGACAGGCTGGTTCAGCCAGGATTATTGCAGCTGAGAAATGGCTTTAACCCGCCCCCCACCCCACCTTGTGCCCAAACAGGCCTGGCAGGAGCAGCCCTCGGGCCACATCCCACCGGCACCTGCACTGGAGTGATGCTGGGTTTGCTGTGCCCGTGACGAGGCTGCTGTGGCCAGGCTGGGCAGGGCAGGGAGTGTGGCTCCCTCCAGTCCCTCTCCCCTCCTGTCACCCCAGCCCTGCTCCCAGCAGATCTTTTTGTGTTTTTTTTGCAGTGAGTTCAGCCCCACGACTGAGGCTTCTGTGCTTTGAGACCATTTTGTGTACTTAACATCCTACTTCAGTAAAACAGTCCCCAAACCCATAGAAAACTGTATTTACACCGAAAGGAAACTCCCAGCCCACAGCCTGCCCCGCTCCCCAGTTCACCTGCACCTCTGCACCCAGCTCAGCCTCTCACACCAGCTCCACACATCTTTGGGGGACACTGCTCAGCACCAGGCAAGCTCACCCAAGCTCCTGACCACTCTCCCAAACACTGGGGTCGCCAGCAGTGAGATCCTCTGTGCCCAGAGCCCCTGCCCCAGCCTCAGGACGCTGTGATTTCAGCTGGAAATACTGCCAGGACCCCTCTCTGCAGGTGATCCAGCAGCCCTGGGCGCTGGCAGCCCCCTGATGGCACAGCTCTCGGGTTTCTCTAGGGCAACAGAAGAACAAAGAGTTGTTTGTCTGTCCCTCCATCATTCACTCTTTCCCATTCCTCTCTGTTCTGGGGAAGGCCAGGACGATTCTGCTGGCAGAGAAACCTGAGCTTGTGAACCTAGAAAATACATCTGGGCTGTCTGGGGGGCTGTGCTGGATCCATGGAGGAGGTGGTGGGTTAAAGAGGTGGAGAGTGTCCTGCAGCACTCCAGGGATTCTTGAATCTCCAGCAGAAGGCCCTGGACAGCTCTCCTCCAAGCTGGGAAGCATGGTGTGAAGGCAGAGCCAGCTGTTCCCTTGTATTCTGTCCCCTGCCCTGCTGCTCTTGGTAGAGGTGGACCATGAAGTCACCGTCAGGCTGGTGCAGCTCAGGAGGTCCAGGCAGCAGGGCTGTCTCTGCTGAGTGCAGTGTGTGGAGCCCTGCTCAGTTCAGAGATCCAAGGAGCTCCCTGGTGCTGCTCCTGGTTATTGCTGATGTGTCTGACACCCCTCCACCTGCAGGAGAAGCTGGACCATCCCACGGGGTGAAGGGGTTGTCTCCTGACCTGCATAGTTGTGGGGAGACCCCCAGTCCCACAGGGAAACAGCAGAGTCATGATGTGTCTGCTTGGAAGGCTGCTCTCCCCTTCAGGGGGGGAAGGAGGCACCAGGACCACCGAGGTGTCTGGAATAACCACGCTTACACCGATGCTGAAATCCCAGAGGTGCTGGCAGGGCTCCAGCTCCTGGTGCCCCTGTTCCTGCTCACCACCCTGCTGCCCCTTTGCCAGGGTAAGTGTTAAGGAATGCCTGCTGCAGCTCTGCAGAGCTGGTGATCAGAGATGTCTCCTGGGGCCATTTGTGTTCAGCAGCTGGGATCTCATGGCCTGGATGCTGCTCAGGATCTTCTTCTGGTGGCCCATCATGGTGATGCCCAGACTCCGAACATCCCTGGAGAACAAAGATATTGTCAAAGACACCCGTGCCAGGGGTGACAACTGCACCCCATGGGCCAGCCCAGGAACCTGGCTCTTCTCCACTTGCCCATCAGCACAAGGCTGAGGGCCCATGGGTGTCCTCCCAGGGACAGAGAGGCTGCCATTCCCTTGGGCATGTCCTGACAAGGCCACTGTGACAGCCCCATGGGGAGCAGGAGCTCTCCTGACAGCCTGGTAGGTGACAAAATCGATGCTGTGAAATTGGATTCAGTTTTAGTGAGATGCCCTCAGATAACCCAGTCAGAAAGACGGATGGATGATGAGCCTTCCTCATTCAAGAGATTCTCTGATGTGCATGAGAAACAAGGATCACTATCAGCTCCATCCCAGAGCAAAGGCCCCATGCACAGCCCCGATCAATGCACATGACAACTCTTGTCTCTGTCTCTCTGCCTTCCCTTTCCCTGCCCAGGAACCACGTCCAGCAGCTCCAGGGATCAAGGGACAGGATTTGGACAGGGATCAAGGCTCCTTAGAGGCTGAGCAGTGCCAGCCCTGTCACTACTGGTAACAGCAAGGGATGAGGGATGTAAGCAGGTATAAGGGCAGGAGCTGGCACATTGCCTTCTTTTCTGCTACTGCTTGGATCCTCCACCTTGGAAACTCCCATGACAGGTGGGAGATCAAGTTCCAGAGACAGATCTTCTCCAGCTCTCCTTACTTAACCCACCCTTGGTCATGTGTTAATGACCTTCCAGTGATGTCTCTGTCCTGGCTGCCCTGAGCAGGGACACTGTGCATGGGGGTCTGACAAAACTCCAAGGGAATGCCCAGCTGTGATTGTTTCTGTGATCCTAGAGAAGCTGTGCAGAATAGCATGGCCACACTCCAGCCCAGAGATGCCTTTTGCATGGGGAAAAAAAGATGAGGAGCACGAGGAGACAGCGAGCTCCTGCCTGCCCCTGCTCGGGTTAGGTGACCTCCTGGAGCACCTTGCAACCTGAATTACCTCCTGTGGGCCTATGGTGACATGGCAGAGCCACCACAGAGGTGATTTGGAGCTCACAGCCTCTCAGTACAACTCCCACACCTCCCCTCAAAGCTCAGCACAGCCTTGGACATCGTCCCAAGTCCCAACACCCTTTTCCTAGAGATGTCTCTGGCACCAGGGGCCAACTAGAACGAGCCAGCTGAGGCAGGACAGTCACTGTTTGGGGCTGGTACCTGCACTAGTATTTATAATAAAACATTAGCCAAGAGCTGTGGCATTTTGTACAACACATCTAATGTTTCAATTTTAGAAGAGATGTACAAAAAGGCTTGTAAGTACAGGTATGTACACTTTATATATCTATTATGAAATCCAACATTTCATATAAAGACTAAGTGCCTGACAGGTAAAAGCATTTTATGTGGTGCCCAAACTCCATCTCAAAGGAACCTATTTCTAGTTACATTTACTCCTACACTTGATGGAAAAATTTTAATTTCTCTTAAGAGAAAGCTTCTCAATTTTATTTATTCCATGGGCATGAAGCAGCATAAACTATGGCAATTTTTTGCTACTCTTTTTTCTGCTACTCACTCGATGTTCATACGCATCACCATGCCCAGGGAGGAGTAGCCAGCCATGGCAAAGTTGTCCCGGTAGTGCCCCAGCCGGATGGAGTCCAGCCAGTCCTCCACAGTCAAGCAGCTGGTCAGGTCGAGGAGACCCCTGTCCAAACGTGTCTGGGTGAACCTGGGAGCAGAACACAAGGGCTTAGAGGAGAAAGGTTGGTCCAGGCTGTGAGGGCCATGTGAATGCTCCTATAGAATCAGGAGAGCATGAAGGTTGGAAAAGCCCTCTAAGATCATCAGGTGTCCCCAGGTGCCTCATCCACAGCTCCAGGGATGGTGACTTCACTGTGCCAGGGCCTGACCACCCTTTTCATGAAAAAATTTCTCTAATATCAAACCTAAACCTCCTGTGGCACAACGTGAGGTGATTTTTCTCTTCTCCTGTCCCTCATTCCCTGGGACCAGAGGCCAACTGGTCCTGTCAGGGAGTTGTGGAGAGCCAGAAGGGCCCCCTGAGCCTCCTTTTCTCCAGGCTGAGCCCCTCCCAGCTCCCTCAGTCTGGAGCCAGGGTGCCCCAGACCCTTCCCCAGCTCTGTTCCCTCCTCTGGACACATTCCAGCCCCTCCACTTTTGTCTTTCCCCAGGACTGAGGCTGACAAGAGAGAGAGAGGCTGTTTTCTCTTGTTTATTCTTTCCTTATCCATATTACATATATACAGACTACAAGGAGCTACACATACTAAGATAGAGAGGTGCAAAATGGCAAACAAAGAACTTCTTTGAGGTCCTTTATATGGCTATTTGTTCAATTATCAAATGACAAGTAAGTTATTTATTTTAGTGACCCAATGAACTGTGTGCTGCACTGCAGATTTCTTTATCCAATCACTCATTATTGCCCAAAAACCCTTAGAAGAAGAAAATGAAGAAGGAAGGAGAAAGGGACAACACCCTAAATCCTCCATGTTGTCTCTTATTTTCTAAAATAGCTTAAACCCTAAACTCTTAACTTTTTCACCCAGTGATTTAAAAAACATCTACACACTCACATTCCCAGTTTCTCAACTTTAACAGCTCTTGTTGCCATGAAAACTAAACCTTCTGATCTTGTTTTCATAGTTCTAGCCACTTTCCCAGGAAAGTAACTATAAACATAAATGTTTATCACACTCCATCTAAGAAACATCTTTTGATGGACGTTTCGCATGACCAGTGTGATTGGGAAGGTAGTAACTTAATTATCCAATCCCTGCTCATTGTCAAGAATTTATAAATGCTGGAGTCAGAAAAATAAAGTTCTTCTTTTCCTGTCATCCCACTGAGACGTGTTTGTGTGAATAATTCCGTGTCCTTTAGCAACAAGCTGTCTCCATGGTGTTTTGTGAAACTCAGAGCTCTTTTGGGTGCCAGAGCCAGGCACCACAGATAAGGGCAGGTATCTCCATACCTCTGACCCCAACACCCTATTCTGGCCACCCACACGCTCTGACCAGCCTCAAGTCACCATCCCTTGCTCACACAGGGGTTGGAGTTGACCCTCACCTGTTGATGGTGCCCGTGCACTTGAGGTTGTCGGGGTTGCGGATCAGCTTGTCCAGGATGCCGACGATGTGGGAGAAGCGGGGCCTCTCGCTGCGCTCCTTCTGCCAGCAGTCCAGCATGAGCTGGTGCAGGGTGGTGGGGCAGCCCATGGGGGCAGGCAGGCGGTAGCCTTCCTCCACAGAGTTAATCACCTGCGAGGAAGCCACAAGCCACCCTGGAGCTGTGCCCCCACCCCGTGAGAGCTGCCGGGGCCATGGGATGGGGAGCAGGGGGCTGTGCACGAGCTTTGTGCTAAATGAGTGAAGGGCTGCGGGCTGGACATCCCACACATACAGGAAATCAGGGTTTTTAGTGGCCCAGTGGCCTAAAATATTGCAGCTCCCCTCCAGCAGACAAGCCACGAGGGCTGCACTCAGGCTCAGCTTCTCTACAGCCAGGGAGTGGCACTGGCCAGGCTGGAGGAAACGCTGCTTGAAGGAATTGTGTGGAGGAGGTAGTGTAAACCACTGCATTCATACCCTGCTGTCATCAAAACCACCACAAAATTAAAAAAAAAACCTAGAGGGACTCCCAGCACTGGGAGATCAATAGTACTCATAGATAAAGAAAGGAGTCCTGTGGTCCTGCAGAGCCAAAATACTCATTTTACACCCTCCTTTTGGAAATTTTGCCCTCAGGTTGTGGTCAGGATTATAATCTATTTTTCCCTTCAGATTTTATGCTGTTCTTGAGGTGAGAGTGGCTCCACACAACCCAAAGCCTACAGCTGGGTGGTGCTGGCCTGAGGCTCTCAGCAGCACTGGGCAGTGGAAGGGATGGACGCCCAGCATTGCACCAGGCTGGTGCAGTGGGGCTGCAGAGACCCCAGGGCATCCCAGGGGCTGGGAAATAACGGCACAACACGTGCTGAATCCCTCCAGGCAGCAGAAAAGGCAGCACTGGGGACAGCCACTGTGGGGACAGCCACCGTGCACACAGCCAGCGTGGCAGTGACTCCCTGCCTGCATTTGCGCTGGGAACTTAGGTCAGAGTCCCCAGGAGCGGGACAGGTAGGTCAATATATGATATAGGATATAGGATATATGATATATGATATATGGTACATGATATATGATATAGGATATAGGATATAGGATATATGATATGTGATATAGGATATATGATATAGGATATATGATATATGATATATGATACATGATATAGGATATATTATATAGGATATATGATATATGATATAGGATATAGGATATAGGATACAGGATATATGATATATGATATATGATATATGATATAGGATATATGATATAGGATATATGATATATGATATAGGATATAGGATATATGATATATGGTATATGATATATGATATGTGATACGTGATACGTGATATATGATATATGATACGTGATACATGATATAGGAGATAGGATACATGATATATGATACATGATACATGATATATGATATTTGATATATGATATAGGATACATGATATATGATATATGATATGTGATACATGATATAGGATATAGGATACGTGATATATGATACATGATACATGATATATGATA
>NC_031789.1:1850397-1865626 GCF_001522545.3 Parus major
ATGATATATGATATAAGATACGTGATATATGATACATGATACATGATATATGATATTTGATATATGATATAGGATACATGATATATGATATATGATACGTGATACATGATATAGGATATAGGATACGTGATATATGATACATGATATATGATACATGATACATTACATATATGATATTTGATATATGATATAGGATACATGATATATGATATAGGATATGTGATATATTTTATATGATATATGATACGAGATACATGATATATGATAGATGATAGATGATATATGATATATATAATATAAGATACACGATATATGATGTAGGATACGTGATATATGATACATGATACATGCTATATGATATATATATGATATATGATCTAGATATGAGCTCTGGTCACTCCTGGGAGCCACGGGACTGCAAAGGCAGAGGCTGTGCAGGGCAGGGATGTGCTGCTGTCACCGCAGAGGGGACGCACACCCTGTGCACAGCCCTGTGGGGATGTGAGGAGGGGCAGGAGCTGATCCTTGGGCCCCTGTTGCCCTGCCAGGCTGGTCTGGGGAGGGCAGGAGGAGGTTTGGCAGCAGGAGCTGATCCTTGGGCCCCTGTTGCCCTGCCAGGCTGGTCTGGGGAGGGCAGGAGGAGGTTTGGCAGCAGGAGCTGATCCTTGGGCCCCTGTTGCCCTGCCAGGCTGGTCTGGGGAGGGCAGGAGGAGGTTTGGCAGCACTCACGTCGCGGTTGGTCATGTTCCAGTAGGGTCGCTCGCCGTAGGCCAGCACCTCCCACATGACTATTCCATAGCTCCACACGTCGCTGGCCGAGGAGAACTTGCGGTACGCGATGGCCTCGGGGGCCGTCCAGCGGATCGGGATCTTCCCCCCCTGGAAAAGTGAGTGAGAGTGGAGGCTCAGAGCAGGCAGGGCTCAGCACCTCGAGCTCTGGGACAGCTGTTGGACAAGTGATAAACTGGGGTGGCATCTTCTAAAAAGGACTGAGGAGGTAATCTGCACAAGACAAGCCCGGAGGTGTACGTGAAGGACGACTTCAAGGTGTTTCCAGCAGAGCAAGGAGAACACTGTGCTCTTTTACAAGGTCTTCATGCACAATTTGGTCCCCCAGCTCAAGAGAGAAGGAATTCAGAGTGATGAAGGGGAGCCCTGGGCTACCAGAGCACAGAGCTGGCTCTGTGTGCAAGCAGAGAGCCTGACATGAGCAGACAGGGAGAGTGATGGGATGTGCTCCCTGTCCTTCCCTGCTTTGACAGGCAAGGACTGAAAAAGCAGATGCATTCAATTAAAGGACCATGCTGACAAAAATCAGCAATGTGTGGACTAAGAATGTTTTTAAGCTAGAAATGTGGTTGCCAGCCATCTTAAGAGGAAAGTTGCAGTCTAGGGAACATCAGGTGGGCTTCCCAGAGCATCTGGGGCAGGAATGGTGTGCCATCACCATTCAGGGATACCTGCATTGGGAGAGTTGCCTCTACCCAGCAGGGTCCTGCCCACTCTGGCACGTGCCTTGATAAGGACTGAAGATGAACAATGAATCTTTTGCGAGAGTTCCTTGGGGGAAGCAATCTCCTGAGCATGTTGAAGACAGCACAGGAGGAGCTCAAGTTTTTGAACACAAAAGAAACCTGATTTGCAGGGTTCCCTGACTGAGAGCTCACCAAAGATCCTGACTCTGCCACTGCATCTTTGTGGTTCAGCTCTATGCACTACCCAATCTTTCTCCAGAGCAACCAGCTCTGGTGGGTTTTACTGCACCAAGAAATTTATTTAATATTTTCTATGTATTTCATGAAAATCTATTTAATTTTGCTTCTGATGACCTCCTGTGGAGGAGGACATCAAGAAACAGAGCGGCCAGGTTGGCCAGAAAAATCTCAACATGACAAAAGTGTCCTGCATGAAATAAAACCACAGGTTGCAGAACCAATTCTCACCTTTTCCACATCCATGAATGAGGCAGAGTCAGATGGAAAATCCAGTGTGTGGCCACAATGCTGAAGGGTGGACCAGAATACCCTGCTGTAGATTGATGGCTCTAGGACAAGTGAGGAGTGGATGGAGCTACACAGCCTGGGGATGGACTCCAATGGGGACACAGAGGCCACACACACACCCATGGGAGCAATGGGGATGTTTGTTGACTCCCTGCCCTCCCATCCTGCTGCTCTTTGTTCACTGCACACTCCGTTCTGGGATGTCCCCGTGTGAAGGACAACACATCAGGGCTCAGGAGCTCTTTGGCTTCGAGCTGTTGGCCCAGACATCAGCAGGAGGTGACACCACCATTCCTGCCCTACCAATTTTGAGAGCCTCTGACTCTCCCATGTGGCAGTGGCCTGGGGCAGCAGCCAGCAGCGCTGTGAGCCACCCACCGTGGTGGTGTAGGCAGCGTCGGGGTCGTCCTCCAGGATGCGGGAGAGGCCGAAGTCAGACACTTTGCACACCAGGTTGCTGTTGACCAGGATGTTGCGGGCAGCCAGGTCCCGGTGCACGTAGCCCAGGTCAGACAGGTACCTCATGCCAGCCCCGATGCCCCGCAGCATCCCCACCAGCTGGATGATGGTGAACTGCCCGTCGTGTTTCTGGAAAGGAAATAACCCAGAGTTATTTGGTCACCACCGTCCTGTCATCAAACCCCCAGCATCTCTCATCTTTGGCTTAGTACCCCCTCACCCCCAGTGCCTCCTGCTTGTGCCCTGCTCGTTTCCTGCCCTCTCAGTGCCTCTGACACATGCTCAGGCAGCTGTCCCTGCCTTTGTGGTGTCACTGCAGGGAGCCAGACACGATGCCTGCCGCCCGTATCTGCTGGAGAGGTGAGAGCCCAGCACCCACAGCTCTCTCCAGCACTGGGGTTTCAGTGGCTGTGAGGCTGAGGAGCAGGACCCAGCCCTGGGGGACGTGCAGTGAATGAAAACACCACTCCTTACCCTGAGGAAGGTGTCTAGCGAGCCGTTCTCCATGTATTCAGTAACAATCATTACCAATTTGCCTGCAGAAGACAAGGGAGGTCAAGTTAGCAGAGAAGTCACCTTCCTCCAGGAAGCCCAGTGCCAGGTTTTTACTGGGAGAGACACGAATTCAGGTCTGTGGGTCTTCTGCAGCCCCTCAGACTGGCCCAATGATGGGGATGTGACAACAACCCAGACAGGTACCCCTCCCTCCAGGTGCTGTTGATATGGCTGGGTCAGTTTTGTTACCCTGCTGAAATCTGCATGCCATTAGTGTAAGGCTTTGCATCAGAATGTGCCTTTTTAGAGGAAGACTTCAAATTATGATTCAATACAGGCAGCCTTTTAAAATAAATGCCTTTGAGTAGGACATCTCCCAAACCAACAAATGGTCTGGAGGACACTGCAGAGCATGGTGTGGAGCTGCCACGGGGAAGTTTGTCCTGGAAAGAAGGCAAGGGGGAGGATGTCCCAGGTAAATGCACAAATGTGAAAAGCCACTGGGGCAGTGAAGGATGGAGCACACCCAAAGGGAGCTCTGACCCCCACAGGGAGATGCATCCCAGCTCTGCCCTGCCAAGCACTCCCTCCCCTGCCAGCCACATACTCCTGGTGACCACCCCCTCCAGGTGGATGACGTTGGGGTGGTCGAACTGTGCCATGATGCTGGCCTCACTCAGGAAGTCCCTCCTCTGCTTCTCTGTGTAGCCTGCCTTCAGCGCTTTGATGGCCACGGGAACCTCCCTCTTCCCTGGCAGCTTCAGGCGGCCGTAGCACACCTCTCCCGACTCCCCTGCAAGGCAAGGGACAGTGGGGGCACGGAGAGCTCCTCAGCTTCTTGCACTCACCCACCAACACTGAATCCTCCAGTGTGTCAGCATGCTCACAGCATGCCCCAGCCCCTCTGGCTTTCAGTCTGGATTTTGATCCACTCCAACCTCTCCAGGATTCAATCCTCTGAAAGGATTGCTCAGCTCTGGCTTCCAGTTCAGGAAAGGTGGGAACATCAGAAACCACCTCTGTCTGGTGCCTGTCACTGAAGGCAATGGGCCAAGGGCAGTGATTACAGTGGCACTTGCTTTCCTGCTTGCAATGAACAAATTTGAGGGTCTCAGAGCAGCCAAAATAACCCTCATCATCCCTCTGGGTTAAGCCCTCAGGATGCTGAGAGTGAAGTTCCATCTCCAGCTCTGCACTATGCCTCCCCAAAAGCCCCCTGTTCCTATGATAAAAATTCCCTTTTGTCCTGAAAACCATTCCACTTTTCTGCAATTTCATTTGCATCTTGTCAGCCCAGGTTTTTCATGGGTGCACGTTGGGACACCCATGGGGACAGACTGAGCCATCTGCTGTGTCAGCCTGAGCTGCCAGTGCCACACCTGCCGACGAGCAGCCCCCTGCACCAGGCTGCTCCAAAGGGTTTATTTCACCCTCCCAAACCCCCAGTCCCTCCAAGGTTTTGATCTCACAAGGATGAGGAGCAGATGAAGCCCTGCTGAGCACGGCTCTGATCCCAGCAGGCCAGAGGCACTGCACAACCTCAGATTTCCCTGATGCAAAGAGGCAGCTGGGCCCCAGGACTCACCAGACCCGATGACCTTCTCAATCTTGATCCTGGAGGCCTCAATTTCACGGGTGAACTCATGCACAGCTTGGCAGGGGTCCTCGTACGTGTGGGGGTCCACGTAGAACTTGGACTCAGGGAATTTCACTGCCGGGTTTCAAGGGGGAGAGAGGAGATCAGTACTCTCAGGCAGCCCTGAGAGTGCTGATCTTCACACCACACATCCCTTCCTGAGCCCAGCAGCCAGGGGACATTTCCAGCCCCAGGACTCGAGGGCAGGTGGAGGGACCAGGAGAGAGGGATGGGATGGGATGGGATGGGATGGGATGGGATGGGATGGGATGGGATGGGATGGGATGGGATGGGATGGGATGGGATGGGATGGGATGGGATGGGATGGGATGGGATGGGATGGGATGGGACACCCAGCAGCAGGGGCAGGACAGGCTGAGGAGCCATGGAGGTGCAGCACAAGGAGCACTAAGTCGTTCTTTGGCCCAGCAGCATCCTCAGAGCAGTTCTGGCTGCCCAGGTGTTCTCCACGTGATTGTCCCACTCCATCACTCCCCACTTCTGCCCCTGGCCTGCTGCTCTCTGGGGTGATCCTGCTGCACTCTCAGTGCACGCTGTTCAACTTCCCAACCCCACAACCAGGATGCCCCTGCCATCAGATCACCCACTCAAGTCTCCCAACACACGTTCCCAGAAGGACACAAGATACAAAACGCTTCAAACCACAGCAGTGTCAGGGAGGAACAGTCCATCTCTGCCCATCCATGGGGCTGGGGGCCTTCCCAGAGAGTGTCCTACCTTGCCCATTCTGATAATGCATCTTCTCCTCATCAGAGTCCTGGAAAGCCTTGCTGTACCCGCAGTGCCTGCCACGGGAGGACAAGGGTCAGAAGAGAAGCCCCCATTCCTCACTCCCACAAACATTCCAGAAGCAGGGTGGAAGGCAGTGCAGGCTGGGGCTGTGGGCAGCCAGAGGAAACACTTGGCCATCCACCAGCTGCATCCCTGCATCTCACTGGGCTGACACTTTGGTCTGGCTCAAAGTGCTCTCCAGGTGCTCTCCCAGGCTTGGCAGTGCTAAAAACAAGTGTGCTCCACGTGCTTGGCTCAGCCACGCTCATACAGAGCACACAATCTCCCTCAGATCTGTCTGCTCTAAAAAAGATCCCTCCTCTCCTGACCTACCCACCAGTCCATCCAGTCAGCTCTTGTACTGGTAGTACCTCTGGTACTGGTATTGCTATTGCTTGTGCTACTGATATTCTGTGTATTATATATTACATATATAGATAATATATATATATTATAAAATACTGATTAATATATGATAATATATATTTTATAAAATACTGATTTATTACTATTCAGCCTGCTGGCATGAGGGGGAGATCTGGGAACCAGCTCTGCCTCAGTGAAAGTGGTGAATTCTCTTGGCTGCTTATTAATCCTGGACTTATCCTCTGAGCAAACTGAAAGGAGAAGAGTTGTGCTCAAGTTTTCCCATCCCTCCTGTCCCTGCTGGAGACCTCCAGAAAACCCCACTGGCCTCCAGAAAAGCCTTACCTCTTCTTGCAGATCAGAACCACCAGCAGGGCGACAAGGCCAGCGATGAGTGTCAGGCAGATCCAGACAATCGTCATCGTGTCGTAGCGGAGAGACACTGGGAAAAGCAGGGTAGCAAGGGGGTGAGCTGGAGTGGGGAATGCACTGCTGGGCTCAGCCATGTACCTACCCTGAGGTCTTCAAAGATAAACCCTTGGGCTGGTAATGGGGTCATGGTCTTCAAAGATGAAGCGCTGTCCCACCTACTCCCAGTTTTGGGCCTCTCCCAGCGTGCAGGGACCATTTACACGTGGGGAAACCAAGGAGAGATGTGAGAAAGCCATGGTGACACAGCAAACCAGGACAGGGAGGAGATCAGAGCCTCAGGACTGCCCCAGCTCTTCCCTGTCCTAACTGCTACATCTTTCCTCCCTCTTTCTAATGTATAAACGTAGAATCATGGGATCATTAAGGTTGGAAAAGACCTCTGAGATCACCGAGTCCAACCATCAACCCAGCATGGCCGGGCCATCACTTGAACATGTCCCCAAGTGCCACACGAGCACTTCCAGGCATGGTGACTCTACCATTGTCCTGGACAGCCTAATATTTCCTATTATCCAACCTAAACCCTGTTTCAACTTGAGTCTGTTTCCACTTGTTCCAAACACATCAGGAATTCAACCCCGAGCAATCCCTGCAGGGTGAAACAGCAGGGGATGTGCCTCCAGGCCCCCTCCCCGTGTGGCAGAGGAACAGTGGCTGTGGAGAAGGGCATCACCAGGCTCCATGCTCCCTGCCCCACCCTTCCCACACCCCACACCTGCACACACTCACCCGGCTTGCCCGTTTCCACCTCCACAGTCTGACTGAACCTCCCGCAGCCGGCAGAGGTGCGAGCCCGCACCTGGAAGATGTAGCGGGTTGCAGGCTTGAGGCCAGAGATGGTGGCAGTGGTGCTCTTGGATTTCAGAGTTGAGTAGCTCTGCATTTCCTTATCCTGGGGGAAATCAACAACAAAACCTTCTCTGCACCAGCACAGCGACCACAAAGTCTTCCAGAGAAGAAGACTTCTGAAGAAGAAGCCAGCGAGGCTGGCTGGTAGCAGGGGCCTCTCTGAGAAAGAAGCTCGCGTTACCTTCTCGTAGTACTTGATCTCGTACTCCAGGATGATGCCGTTGGGCTGGTCTGGCTCTTGCCACAGCAGGGTGACACTGTTCTGGCCTGTGCTCTCCTGATGCACCACCACCACCTGTGACGGGGCTGGGGACCAGACACAGCGGGTTAGGTGCCTGCAGAGGTGGGGCAGCAGGAGACAGCAACAGGGAAGGGCAGAACCAGAGCCCCAGGCAGGACCCTTGGTTTTAACCAGGCTTCTGGTTTAAATAAAGCACGTGGAGATGAGTGCTGTGATGGGGATTGCAAAGAGGCTTTCCCTGGTTTTGGCTGCATCAGTCTCTTTGCCATGGAGTAAAGCAGCTCTGAGGAGATGAGAGAGGAGGGCACTGGCCCAGCACAGGCAGGAGGGGACACTGGTGATTTGCTGTGATCTGGAGCCAGAAAGGAGAAGGAGCAGTGTGGTTGCAGGTCATGGAGATCCCTAGCAGCACTCTGTCCCCTCTTGTTCTACCTGGGGTGAGGGGAGAGGGGCAGAGGAAGAGGGAGAGGGGAGATGATTAATGTGGTCAGGGTCTGAGCACAGTCTAGAGCAGGGGGTGCTCTACTGCCCTGGGGTATTTGTCATCTTCCCAGTCCTGAGCTGAGCCTCTGAATCAATTCTTGTACCTGTAGCCATGCATGAACTGTCCCTGGGTGTCCTCTTTTCCTGCTGGGAAAACATCCACTGGAAGTTCCCCAGGGTGTAGTGGGTGCTGTGATGGCCAACTGCAGCCACTGGGTATGACTCATGGGAAGGTTTCAGGCCCCACTTGTGAGCTTCAAAAATGGGATGGGGCAGCTCTGGGGAAGTGCAGTGGGGCACTCAGGGACTGAAAGGCAGCAGTTTTAGCTCTTTGGGGTTGGCTCCTCTGAGCAGCAGAAAACGCTGCTGGTACAGAGCGCCCTGGGGAGATGGGACAGGTTGGGATGGTGGGAATCAGTTAAACATGGGCAAAACCTTTACTCCAAACTGCCCAGGGAATCTGTGCTGCATCTGCCTCAGCCATGCTCAGCCATTGGGGCTGGGAGGACAAGGGTGACCAGCACCAGGAGGTCCCCCCATGCAGTGTCAGGGTCCCCCCATGCAGTGTCAGGGTCCCCCCATGCAGTGTCGGGGTCCCCCCATGCAGTGTCAGGGTCCACCCATGCAGTGTTGGGGTCCCCCCATGCAGTGTCAGGGTCCCTCAGCTCCCAGGAGGGCAGGGCAGCTGGAGCAGAGTAGCTGAACTACCAAATTCCCAACCCCACTGCCTTCCCAGCACCTGCTCAGAATCCATTTTGCAGCTGAGTGGTCGAAATGGGAATATTCAGCATTTCCTGAGAGCATCTCCATCTGAAGCTCATCAGCACTTGGAGGGATTGTGAGGGATCAAGCCAGCAGGACTGAGCCATTCCTCACAGGCTGGAATTAGTGACAAAGGGACCTGTTCTCATGCCAGCCACGAGCTATCCAGCAGGGCTCCCCAAGTTTCTCCCACTGGTACCCCTGCCACGAGAGCAGAAGGGGCTCAGCATCACGGGAAGTTCTTGTGGGATCATTTCAAACCGGGAGAACTGACAAGGAGGGTCAGACCCTGCCCAGATGATCTCTCTGCCCGCAGTGTGCTCCATGGGAAAGTGCCACAGAGCAAAGTCCTGTCCTGCCTGGGCTGGAGCACTGCTCAGAGGAATTTCCTGAGGAAACATCATTTAGCAGTGAGGAATTTGCAAAGGTGAGATATGCATGGGAGAGACTTTCCCCAGCAAACCTTGCTGTCACTTGCCAGGGCCTGGCATTGGTGGGAGATAAAAGCAGAGCATGAGCTGCTGCCTCACCCTTTGGGAAGGGACCAAAGGCTGGAGGATCAGCCTGAAACATTCATGCTCCACTTAGTGCTCCTGTCAATAACAAGTGTTCTCTGTGTCCTGCAGAAAAGGAGCCTCCAACACTGGCTGCAAGCTCAAGTGAAGGGAGCAGAGAAGGGAAAAGCACACCACGAAGCAGAGGCAGAGAAGGGTAAGAGTTACCTTGGGCAGCAACTTGTTCCCAGCCCATCCCAGCTCCCTGACCCAGCTCCAGCAGCAGAGAGGACAGGCTCCCGTTTCAAACCCATCACCAATCCAGGCTCTGGACACTGCTGGAGCAACATCAGCATCACCCCCACGAGCCAAGCCTGGAGGGCCGGTCTGCTCCTCCTACCTGCCTGGTTTGTCGTGATGTTGGCGACCGCGGCTCTCCTGGACTCCAGGCTGAGATCAGAGACTCCATTGACGGCCTCCACCCAGAAGGAGTAGTTGGTGTGTGCCAGGAGGTTGGTGACGGTCAGCGCTCCCTGCACCAGGCTCATCTGCTGGGGCACGAAGCGGATTCCGCTGCCGCAGGCCTCGCACGGCCCCGCGGCCCCCGCGCAGCGCCGGCACCGCACGTTGTACACGACATCCGCACGGCCGCCCTTGTCCAGCGGCGGGCCCCACTCCAGCGTCACCGAGGTGCCGTTCACACTGGAGATCAGGTTCACAGGAGCAGAGGGGGGCCCTGGAAGAGAAGCAGGGATTGGGGGCTGAACCCAGCAGCTGGAGATGAATAGGTCACACGGACACAGCTCGAGGTGTGGTGAAAAGAAGAGCAGAGTTTATTTTTCCTCCCAGGATTTATAGGTTTCTGACCACAGCCAGGGATGGGATGGTCAGGATAACACTTTCTCACTGCACTGGCCATGAGAGATGCCCATCACAAGATGTGTAACAGAAAGAATGTACACATATCTACAGTTACTGTCATGGGAAAAGCTTTAGAAAACCATGTCAGCAAGCTCAGAAGCTGAGTTTTCAGGGTGACATGCTGGACTGTTGGAAATGGTGGAGTGTGGGACCGATGGAGATGCAGCAGGACCTGAATGCACCAACACTGCTGCAGGGGACACAGAACCGCCCAGAGCAGCCAATGTGCCGGACACGAGACAGCAAAGACACAGGTGGGGCTCAGGGTGAAATGCCTTGGAGGTCTGGATCAAAATGTCAAGTGGCAGACAGAGAGAGCTCTGGAAGGAGCAGGAGGCAATGCTGAAACATGAAACATGGGGGGAGAGCCACAGCTGGATGTGCTCACCTAAAGGGAAAGGTGAATGCACGTTTCCTGGGCAGATTAATAAATTTGGGTGGATATTCCTTGGGGAAACGCTCCTTCACCCCAGCCTCAGCTAGCAATGCCACCCCTGTCTGTCCTCCTGGACCAAGGGCATCTCCCTGGGATCTCCTTGTCCCCTTTTAATAGCACTGAGCCCCTCAAAGCAGTCTATTGCAAAGCTGAGCTGAGCCCGTGTGACAAACCCTGGTGTCACTGTCCACCCACAGGGGAGCACAGCCACACTTGTGCTGACCCCAGGCTGCCCAGGGGTGTCTGACCACCCAGAACACCTCTGGGAAAGGAAATCTGGGGTGGGGTCATCACTTCTCCCAGGTAACAAGTGACAGGACAAGAGGAAACGGCCTCAAGCTGTGCCACAAGAGGGTTAGATTGGTTGTCTTTGCCTCAAGGAAAGGGCGGTCAGGCACTGGAACAGGCTGTCCAGGGAAATGGTGGAGTTACCATCCCTGAAAGTGTTCAAAAAATGTGTGGATGTGGCACTTAGGGGCAAGGTTTCGTGGTGAACACGGTGGAGGTGCTGGGCTGATGGGTGGACTTGATGGACAATTGGATTTCCAATTGAAGGATCCCGTGACTCTCTGACTCTGGTTTGGAGTTTGGAGGGCAGCAGGATGGGGCACACAGGGGCAGGGCAGCTCAGGGGGGCTCTCAGCTCACGGGGCAGACGGAGCCTCGGGGCTGTAGGGCCGGGGGAGCAGCGGGCACGGGGCCAGGGGACAGAGCTGCGCTCAGCCAGGAGCAGCAGCCAGGTGTGAGGATGTGACACGTGCCCCAGGGCAGCGCAGCTGGGCACAGGACAGGCAGGAAACTCGGGGGATACTCAGGGGATACTCAGGGGATGCTCAGGGGATACTCAGGGGTACTCAGGTGTGCTCAGGAGGCACTCAAGGGTTCTTGGGGGTACTCAGGGGTACTAAGGGGATACTCAGGGATACTCAGGAGATACTCAGGGGGACTCAATATACTCAAGGAGTACTCAAGGGATACTCAGGGGTACTCAGGTGTACTCAGGAGGCACTCAAGGGTTCTTGGGGGTACTCAGGGGTACTAAGGGGATACTTGGGGGATACTCAGGAGATACTCAGGGGATACTCAAGGAGTACTTGGGTACTCAGGTGTACTCAGGAGGCACTCAGGGTTTCTTGGGGGTACTCAGGGGTACTAAGGGGATACTCAGGGGGTACACAGGAGGTACTTGGTATACTCAGGGGTACTCAGGGGGTAGTCAGAGGTATTCAGAGGGTACTCAGGTGTACTCAGGGAGTACTCAAGGGATACTCAGGGGTACTCAGGTGTACTCAGGAGGCACTCAAGGGTTCTTGGGGGTACTCAGGGGTACTAAGGGGATACTCGGGATACTCAGGAGGACAGGGGATACTCAGGGAGACTCAGGGGATACTCAAGGAGTACTCAAGGGATACTCAGGGGTACTCAGGTGTACTCAGGAGGCACTCAGGTTCTTGGGGGTACTCAGAGGTACTAAGGGGATACTCAGGGGATACTCAGGGGGTACACAGGAGGTACTTGGGATACTCAGGGGGTAGTCAGAGGTACTCAGAGGGTACTCAGGAGGTAGTCAGGGGATACTCAGGGTACTCAGGTACTCAGGAGGTAATCGGGAGTGCTCAGTGGTATTCAGAGGGTACTCAGGGGGTACTCAAGACTACTCAGGGGATACTGAGGGGGTACTCAGGGGATACTCGGGGGTACTCAGGAGGTAATTGGGAGTGCTCAGTGGTACTCAGGGGATACTCAGGGGTTACTCACGTGTGCAGGCAGCTGAGGGGGGGTCCTGCACGGCGCGGTAGAAGCTGCTGTCACAGCGGCACACGCGAGCTGCCCGGCTCTCCGAGTGGCTGTGCAGGGGACACTTGGCACACAGCTGGTCCCCAGGGGCTGATTTGTAAAACCCCAGCTGGCAGGCTGCGGAGAGAGGGGCACAGGTCAGAGGGATGTGCCTGGATGAGGATCACCCCACAGCTCAGAGCATCCCACCAGCACAAAGCTCAGCTGCCTTCCCACTCAGGGCATGGGAAACCAGCCTCTCTCCCCTGCACCTGGCTGAGTCCCCTCCAGCTGGAAACGGGGCTCTGTGGAAACTTCTGCTCCCCCAGCTGCCCTTCCTGCCAGCCTGACACCCAACTGCTTCACAGGCAAACGTGGGTGCCTCTGCTGCCTGCAAAGCTCCAGGTGTTCTGCACCTGTGCCTGCTGCCCAGCCCTCGGGGCAGAGAGCACTGCAGGGATCAGAGCACACAGCACTGGAAATCTATTCCAAAATAGTGTTTATGGGGGAAATGCACAGCCCAGACCTCACTTTGTGGTGGCTGCCACAAACACTGGCTGTGCCCAGGTTCCCAGAAGTGTCTATGTGGGAGGTTTCAGAAATTAAATCTCCACATCTGGGACATGGGGCATGTCCCTCTGCAAGACCCTGGGGCGCTGCCACACAGAGCAACAAATTCCCTTGCACAGAACAATAAGGAAAGAGCCTCTTTTGGAAAAAAATGTTTTTTTTTTTCTGACAACACAACCTGCCTGCAATTCCTCTGCCTCCTCCTGATGCAGGAGCTCATCCCACAGCAGGTCTGGCATCGCTCTGCTTCATCCTACCCCCTTCTCCCAGCAGCCCCTCGGGCACATCGTTTGTCACACAAACAAACAGCTCGTCTCTCGTTAAAAAATCGATTTGTTCAAGAGTGACATGTGGCATGTCAGGTATCTGTCTGGGGGTGGAAGGATCTGCCCCCTCCTGCAGGCTCAGATTCCAAATAAGAGAAAGCAGGCTCTGTCTGGGTCCCTGTACTCATGAGGTACTTTTAGGACCAGCTCCAGTGATTCAAGGATTATTCCTGACTCTGACTCATCTCTGCTTTTTCCCACTGAGGTAGTAATACCTTCATTTTCTCATCTTTACCTCCAGTGGCCAGATCTGCATACAGCCTCAATCTTTGCTTTCAGGCATGTAAAAGGGATTTTTTTGTGATCCAGCATCCTCAGTGGGTTGGGTCTCTCCGTGCTGTTTGTTCTGTTTCAAGGTGCTGATTTCCTTTCTTATTAACAACCCTCCTTTCCCTGCCAGGGATCTCCCTGGACCGATGCTACCAGCACATCCCACCTATCACACACCACACAAGGGCCTTTTTACAACTGAGCTGCTCTGGCAGTGGCAGCTGAAGGCAGTGCTCCAGTCACACATCCCTGGTGTGGGGAGCACCTGCTGGTCCCTCTCCAGGCTCTGGCACCAGTTTCTGTGGCATTTTTGCACCAAATGCTCTGTTAACAGCAGGGGAGTGACACCACTGGCAGGATGGACACGTGCTGCCCGTGCCAGAGGTGACAGACTGCTGTCACATCTTGCTACAGCAAAGGCCAGCAGTTCCAGACTTTGCTCCTAAATTTCTGCTCCTCCACTGCCCAAAGGGCATCAGAGCAAGAAGCAGAAATGCTCAAAGTTTGGGGTGCGAGGGAAGGCAGATGTGAAATTGCAGCTGATTTTGTTCCCCAGCTCTTCTGGCACCTTTCACTTCCTCAAGGGCATCAGGTGAGGAGAGAACACAGGGGCTGCAGATTTCAGGAGAGGTTTGCTGTTTTTTCCAGCTGCACCAAGACATTTGGCAGGCTCTGGTGCTGGCAGGTCCTGATGATACCAAGAGATTCAGGGACTCTGGCCTTGCCAAGTGGCCCTGATGCAGCACCCTCCAGTCTGCAGCCCGTTGGTTTTGGGTGTAAGACTGAGATGAGCACAGATACACCCTGTTCTCAGGCAGGGGACAAAAACCCCAACCAAACTCCAAAATAAATCAGAAGAAAGAGAATTTCCTGATTTTTCTGTTAGGGAAAGGGTGGAGACACTGCATGAGCATGGATGGGACAGCCCCAGTCGGTGCTGGGCAGGTGAAGGTCAGGAAATGCTGCCTTTAACTTGTGAGAATGTGCCTTGGACCTGAAAACCACCACCAACCATCTCCAGCCATGCAGGAAAGAGGGATTTGTGATTCCAGAGGCACTGGAGTGGTTCCCCTCACCACTATTTAATTAAGGGCAGAGAAATCAAGTACGGAGAGACAGGCAGCAGGAAGGATGGGAACACCAAGCACAGCAGATTTGCACAGAGCAATTGTAATCACTTAGCATTTAATGCTGCAAAAAACCCCATTAATTACCTGTAGCAACGAGTCACAATTATTTTAGGTGCACTCAGGGGGAAAATTATACTAAATGACAAATTACAGGTGAATTTGTGCACCAGGGCAGAGCCATTGGGAGCCAGCTCCAGGCACTTGGACAGCAGGAGCACGCAGGGAGGGCTGGGGAGCACCTGGGGCACTGCTCAGGCACCTCTGAGTGTCTCAGTACCCACTTTGGAGGTGTTAGAGATGAGAATAGAATAGAATAGAATAGAATAGAATAGAATAGAATAGAATAGAATAGAATAGAATAGAATAGAATAGAATAGAATAGAATAGAATAGAATAGAACAGAACAGAATAGAACAGAATAGAATATTTTGCATTTATAGATTAACTTTCTGTGCCACTAATATTTTGATATAGTACAAGTTATGCTTACTTTTAACTGCTTTTGTATAGTATAACCTGTCAGTTTATGTATATATAGTTTATATGAAAATAATGTATAATATACTGTAATATACTGTAATATAATGTAATATAATATAATATAGATATTAGACAATAGACAAGAGACAATAGATAATAGATTATATATTATATTATATTATATTGTATTGTATTGTATTATATTGTATTATATTATATTATATTGTATTATATTATATTGTATTGTATTGTATTATATTATATTATATTATATTATATTGTATTATATTATATTATATTATATTATA
>NC_031789.1:1865776-1871409 GCF_001522545.3 Parus major
ATATTATATTATATTATATTATATTATATTATATTATATTATATTATATTATATTATATTATATTTACATTGTGTCATAGGCATTAGCAAACTGTTAGAGACTAAAAATACCTCTATATAACCAACTTAAAGAATGGTGCAAAACCACTAATTTCCCTTATATTTGTGAACTGACACACAATCATCTGGAGTGTGAAATAACAGGACAGGAACATGGGAAGACCTTATCTATAGAATATCCTGCAGGCAGGTCAGGTTATAAATCTATTAAAAAAGATTAAATTAAATTAAAAAACAAATTAAAAAAGGAGAGAACATGGAATATCAAGAGTTCCCAAGGAAGTTTGGCTAATAAAACATATAAATATGCATGAGCCTCAGGGATGATACAGTATAAAGAAAACCATTTCAAATCTAGGTGTGTTCTTTGGCTGTTTGCCAGGAGCACCCCAGCACTGGACTTTTATTTTATTCTCTATTTATACTTTTATTTTATTCCCTATTAAACTTTTCAGAAATCCTGAAGAGTTACTCTGTTTTTCACAGAGGGAAGCAGGGTACAGGCACAGGTATGAGATACCTGCAGTACAGGAATGTCCTGCTCTGGACTGAGCTCTCTCGTGACATGTGGAGGACCAGAACCTCCCAGGTTAGCTCTGGGAAGAGCAAACAGCAGAGAATTGAGCAGCAGGAAAAATTCAATCAAATGCACCAGGTCTGGAGCACACTGGGCTCCTCAGCCCTGGTTGTGAAGCCTCCCAAATCTGCAGCCACCCAGCAGAGAGCTGCAGAGTGGTTGCTGTGCTCTCTGCAGCTCTGGGGAAGGTGAGGGTTTCTTTTATTCCCATAATTTTATGTAACTTGCTCTGAGTGTGAGGATTTTGGGTCCTGCAGGTCTGTGAGCCACCAGGAGCGCTGCTGTGTCCCCAGTGCCACCCCCTGTACAGCCAGCCCTGGCTGCCTGTCCCTGCAGCTTGGTCTCACTCCCAGGGTGGTTTTGCAGTGCACGTGGGACAGGAGCAGCTCTTCACCTTTCACTCAGCTCAAACCCTGCTCTCCTACACTCTCCCTGCAGCCCAAACCCCTGGGTGACCCTGGCAGCAGAGCCTGCAAAACCCAGCGCTGAAGCTGTGCGTGGCAGAGCTCCTCTCTGGCCCTGAATCACACAGGTGAGTCCCAGTGATCACCCCAGACCCGTCTGGGTCCATCCCATGGGGCTTCACTGATCCCCCCACCCTGCACCACACACCTTGCCTGCTTTGCCCACCAGCCCTGCTCTCACGTCTCCCCTGCCCAAAAGACCCCGGAGCAGCAGGTTTGTCTCAGGAACAGGGAACGTGGAGGGATCTGCCAGCCATCTGGAGTCTGATCCATTTGTTTCACTCCCTCTCCATCCTCTGGGGACAGGACAACATCTGCTAATAAGCTGGCAGAGCTCAAGAGATGATGGATGGACCTGTCAGGATACGCTAGCAGGGAACGAGCTGCTCCTCTCCCTCTCAAGTGGCTGCCTGGGAGCAGCGCTCTGCAGGTGGCCCTGGTGGGACCACCAAGGGCTGCTCCAGCAGGGCTGACTGCCCCCATGTCACCCTCTCCTGGCCCTGTCCTCAGCCCAGGCAGGATGAGGGCATGGCTGGGGGTGACATGGGGCAGCTCTGTGACACTGCTGCCACCAGCTGCCCCCCTTCCTGACCCTCCAACAGATCTGGGCATCTGCAAGCAGCAGAAGAGCAGCCACGTGCCTCCCTTTGGCCATGTTGGGAAGAGATAGAGATGGAAATAAAGGTGTCACAGCCACTGTGACAGCCAGAGACAGGCACCAGTCCCAGAGCCCCCCAGGCTGCACAAGCCAGCACAGAAAATCCCAGCCTCCTTTCAATCCAGTTCCAGCATGATGCCTCAAATCTCAGCTCCCATATGACACAGACGCTGAAACAGAAGCAGGTTATTCTCAGTCATGTCTTAAAATGAGGCACTTGCCTCATTGCCCAAAATCCTCTGTTTTAGCAGGGCTGTGCTCCCCTTTCCCTGCAATCCCAGGTGAGCCCAGCTCTGAGCTGTTCAGTGGAGGGAGTTTGGGGGCCTGGCTGGGCTGGTGCTCTCAGTGATCTCCTGAGGTGATGCCTCACCCACGGCCCTGCTGGTGCTCACACACCCTCCTTGTCCCTGCACTGCCTCATCCCTGTCACCTCTGGTCCCCACATTAGCCTGTCCACAGCCCCACTCCCACCTTGCAGCCCCTCTGCACAGCTCACAGCAATTCCCACCCCCAACAGAACCCCTCACACACCCCTCAGCCTGTCTCCTATCCCCCAGACTCCACCTCACATCTCTTCCCCACTCCTTGGCCCTTCTTCCCACAATTAACCCACTTCATACCCCATTGTACCCCTGAGTCTTTCAGAAGAGGGGAACAGGAGGAGTTTTTTACCCAAAACTTTGCTTTTCTCACTTAGCAAAGCCAGCAGGACCCTGTGCTTGGTGCTCCCAGCAAATGGCACACACAGCAAAGGACACCCTTGCATCCTTCTTGGTAATACCCAGATTTCACTGACACCACAACAAGTTGTATTTAGGAGGGTCCTGCCCTTCCAGGTGGGGTAATTCCACTTGCAGTGCTGGGAGAACTGGAAGCACAGCTCCAGTTCCAAACTGGAAATCTGCATGATGCTGCTGTAGTAAAACCAGCAGGTCCTGGAGTCACAGAATCACTTAGAATTACAACCTTAGGCTTCCAGAATCCCAGAATGGTTTGGAAGGGGCATCAAAAATCATCCAGCCATGGGCAGGGACAGCTTCCACTAGCCCAGCTTGCTCACATTCAGCCTGATTTCAGTACACACACCCGACTCCCTTCTGCTCTTCCCTTATTTTCCTTTAATAAAAGGAAAAATAAAAGCAGGAAAACGCCCAAATCCCAGTTTGCCATGAGTGCTGCTCTTCTGCCTGGTGCAGACATCCTTCTGTGGGGGTGCAGACTTGTGGAGGTGAGACAGCCTGGCACGCTCAGAGCAAAGGGGTTTTTTTATAAAGCTTATCCAGGGAAACGCTACAGCTTGCTGGAGTAGGATGGAAACAGGCAGCCTAGTGCCAGAATTAGAAAAAAAAAGCTGTTTCCCAAACCCAGTCTTGTCAAAGAGTTTTAGATAGAAGTATCCAAAGCTTCTGAAAGAAAAACAAACCCCACAGATTTCACCAAAGCAAGGAACAAACCCAGGATGCCCAGTCTGGAGGAAGGGCTGAATGGGGCACCCCTGAAGGTGACAGTGCTGGGGGTGACTCTGTGTCCCTGTTGTGAGGCATGAAAGAGGAAAGGACACACAGAACACCAAGAACTTCATCCCATCCCTGGCAGGAGCTGGAATGCAGTTTGGAGGGGCATGTGAGCCCTCTCAGCACACCCAGATGGCTGTGGATGTGTAGAGGAGCTGTAAAATGAGGGTGCCCAAACTTCCCAGGGCCAGCACAGCCCTCACCCCCGCACAGCTGAGCTCCACCAGCCTTTGGATCCCTTTTTGGATCCCTTTTTGGATCCCTTTCTCCTGCTTGGAGAAGTGGCAGCAGCAGCAGGTTGTTTTCAGGAGGGGAAGAGGCCCTCACACAAACAGTGACATGAGTGGCATCTGGAGCTCCTGCCAAGGGCAGAACAAGTTTCTGGCAGGGCCCTACTGCTCTGTGGGATGAGGAGAATCTTCTCCATGCGAGGCAACCTCACCAAGCCTCTCAATGTGCCTCCTCAATGGGGAATTTGAGAGTGCTACGCTACCCCCAGTGTAAGGACTGGTGCAAAATTCCAGGTCTTTCTTTTGCTCTGTGTCCAAACTCCCCAACAACAGCTTCCCAGGCACACTGGAAATGTGCTGGGACCTGCACAGAAATCCCTATTGGAGAAGAAAACTGAAACATCTTCCAAGATGTTGGCTTGGAGCTGCAATAACAGGGTATTCCCATAGAATCATGGAATCACCAAATGGTTTGGATGGGAGGGGACCTTAAAATCCATCTCATCCCACTTGTGGCAGGGACACCTTCCACCAGACCAGGCTGCTCCAAGCCCCACCCAGTGGCTTCACCTGGGATGTTTTTCCCCAGGTATTTCCAGGGCTTTTCCCCCAGCACAGTCCATGGATGACATGTCCTTGCTGGATGGGGTTTCCCTTCCTCTCACACAGCTCTGCTCCCCCCTCTGCCCCACCAGCTGTGGGACTTTCTTCATAAACGTCCATGGATACAAAACTGTACTCACAAGCACATAATTACCAAGCTGGGTATTTTCTCCTCTTAATTAGCAATGCCGCCGTGCTTTAATTGCTCGATTAAAGTTGCCCACAAGGAAGGTTTAAGGTACATTAAATCTGCTGATTGGTTCATCAGCATGAATCCCACCAACTGGAAAAAATTAACTGGCTTCCAGATTGTTAACCAGACTCTCCAGATCCATTTCCACCAGCTGTGTCCCACAGGAGGCACGAGAGAGCTCAGCAGTCCTTTGTCTATTCCCACCTCTCCTTCATTTTGGGGGCTGGAGGGAAAAGGATCCCAGCAGTGGCAGTGTCTCTACTCTTGTCCAGAGGAAAAAAAGTAATTTTCTTGTTGAAGCAGAGCTGGGTGAAGTCTAACCCAGGGTCAGATCCTTGTTCAGTCACACACAGCAGACCTGTGTTTGGTGGCTGTTCTCACTCAGGCTACAAACACCCATCCTCATGTGCAGGAATTAGGGATTGCTGCTCCCTCATCACCGTTTTCCATCTAAAGGGAGCAGCCAAACTGAAGCTCCCAAGAGCAGCGGAGGGAAAGCAGCCAGAGCAAGCAGAACAACCAGAGAATAAGATGCCTGCTCCCAAACTTCAGCCAGAAATGTCTGAAAGGCTCCTGAAAGCCAAGGATATTCAACAAAGAAGCTCTGTGGGAGCTCTCTGGGAGAGGCATTTCTGCCAAAGGCTCGTCCACCCTCTCTGACTACAGGGAAGAGGGTCTGCCCTCTTTTCCTCTCGTTTATTAACAAAAACCCTTCCTGGGAGAGTCTGTGCTCCTGGGGATGGCTGGATGGGTTTGTGCCAGTCCCAGAGAGCAGCACCATGATCCATAGCCATGGTACTGCTGCTGGTGCTCCAAACCAGCTCCCTCTGCGTGTACAACCTGTGAGCAGCTGAACAGATTTTAGCCCAACTTGAAGTTTGGTGAGAGATGCAGCCCAAGAAATAATTCAGACTTGACTCAAAAGGGGGACCCTGATGCAAAGACCATGGATTTACACGGTGCAAGGACCAAGGTCTGTCCACCAAGGACCACCACCGGCACCCAAGGTCTTGGTGGCTCAGGAGCCTGGCAATCTCCCCAAAGAGGGGCTGAGCAGAGCTGGTAGGAGGGATGTGGTTGAAGAGCCACTGTCCCCACCTGCCTGAGCATCCTGTCCACCTCTCCATCCATCCATCCATCCATCCATCCATCCATCCATCCATCCATCCATCAATCCATCATGTATCCATCCATCCATCCATCCATTATCCATCCATCCATCCATCCATCCGTCCGTCCGTCCAACCATCCATCATCCATCATCCATCCATCCATCATCCATCATCCATCATCCATCATCCATCCATCCATCCATCATCCATCCATCATCCATC
>NC_031789.1:1871685-1873751 GCF_001522545.3 Parus major
CATCCATCATCCATCATCCATCCATCCATCCATCCACACACAGGACAGGGTACTCGTGTCCCAGCTCCCAGCCTTTGGGGATGTGGATTATGTGCCCTTCCCTGCCCACAAAAGCACAACCAGGCTCCCTTTTCCCATCCCTCTAATTGCACTGACCTTATTGAAATGGGTCTCTATTTGTCCTGCACAACAGCTGCATATCAATAAGGTGAATTATGCTGATTGTCTCCTTATCTGATAAATTGCCAGGACAGGTCCTTTTCCCTCCTGCTCTTGCTTATTCTGCTGTTTAAGCAGAGCAGTTGCTATTTGCTGTGTGTAAGAGATGTTAACGTGCCATGTGTGGACTGTTGCATTTCAAGGAGGACAGAGCAGTCCAGGGCTGTGGGTGAGGGAAGAAAAGTCCTTCAGAACCTTGAAAACAGAGGGAAAAACAAGTGGGCTGTGCTGTGCCAGGAGGGGTTTTATCCTTGTGGAACAAGATGCTGTGGGACTAAATGCTGGGAATGTTAGGAGCTGGCAGACTCCATCAACAGAGGTAGGAATTCCAGCTCAAATCCCTTTTCCTCCCAGTAAGGTGCTGTAGCACATGAGCCCAGTCCCAGCTGGAGAAGGGGGCTCTCTGGAGAGGAACCTGGCAGAGCCATTGGGCACAGATATGGGGACAAATGTCTGGTGTGGGGGGGCTGGGACACACTGGATGCCAGACCAGCGATGGTCCTGATCCCAGAGCCCCTGGGCTGAGATCTGACCCCCTCAATCCCATGGAAACTGCCCCTCACATCTTTATGGCAAACAGCAGGACACCAAAGCAAGGTGAAATGTGTGGATCTTCCTGTCAGAGACCCCAGCCACCACCCCCTGCCCCAAAAGAGGATCCAGCAGGATGGGTGACAGCAGAGCCCCATCTCTGCAAGTCTCCAAGGCCAGGTTGGACGGGGTTTGGAGCAACCTGGTCAAGTGGAAGCTGTCCTTGCCCATGGCAGAGGGTGGAATAGGATAAGCTTTTACATCCCTTTCAACCCAAACCAGTTTGGGATTCTACAGTTCTGTGATGGGGATGAGAGGCAAAGAAGTTCCTGGTGTTCCTACACATCCTCCACCATGTCCAACCTCACCCCTTCCTTCCCAGCTCTGTGGCACTGCCTTACTTCTCCTCTGAAGGGCTGGGAACAGCTCTTCAGGCCATGGTCTGGTTTCCTGAGCTGTCTTCCATCACTCTGGCAGGCCCTTAGAAAAATGAATGTTAAAGAGGAGGGGGAGAAACCTCCACTGTTCAAATATCTTTAGCTTTGACAAATAAGGCGTCCGGCTGTGAAAGGCAGAAGGAAATTAATTTGGAATCATATTTTAAACACTGCCATAGAGGCAAAGTATCTTCTCTAATTTCTCCCCCTGCACACCTCCTCTCCCCAAGCAAAAAAAATGAATTTCCCTGATATTTATAGAAAGATTATTAGGGCCACAAGGAGTGATTTATATCATCTCATCCCTGTGACCGAGAATGAAAAATTGCTGGGGTGACAGCCACTGGAATCCCGCTTTTGTCCACCTGACAATTAAAACGGCTAATTTCCAACTCCAGCAGATCCTCTGGGCTTATAAATCATCCCCCAAAGACGCTTTTAGCCTGAAAAATGAACTCTGCCCCAATCAGGCACAAGATCAGAGATTTGCATCTGTTTGCCTTCATGTGTAAATAAATGTCCTGCTGCCCCACCAAAGGAGATGCAGGAGAGGAGGTGATGCCCCTGTTCACTCCATGTCGGGTCATCAAGCTGGGCTGGAGCCAGAAAAATGGAGCAGGGAAGGCAGGAGGGTGAGACAACACTCAGGTCAGAGGAATTCCAGTGACATTTCTGTCCTGTTTCTGATGCCACAAGGCTTGGAGATACCAGAGTGTTGCTGGGTCTGAGTCCATCTGCAGGACCTCCTGGGGACACGTGCAGGACCACGCTTTGTCCTGCCTTTGGTAGGAGCAATTCCACCAGAAATGGGCAGGAGGGCAGGAAAGGGGCTCTGCCACGGCTTCAGTGCCAGGAGAGAGCAAACCCATCCAAGGAATC
>NC_031789.1:1874052-1884099 GCF_001522545.3 Parus major
GAAAATGAGGCAGGCAGAGCCCAGCACCAGGAGAGAACAAACCCATCCAATGAATCACAGGAAAATGATGCAGGCAGAGCCCAGCACCAGCACCACAGCCTTGCTCAGCCTCCTGCCTTTGGGGTGGGGATGTCTTGGGGCAGAGTGTGCAGTACAGGGCTGCTGGAGGAAGCACAGGGAAGGGCTGTTTGGTCTGTCTGAGCCAGCTTGCAGTGGTGGGGCTGGCACAGCCAGCCAGGAGGCCCATGCCAGTGCCCCCTCCTGCAGTTTGTGGCCCCACAGACACCTTGCACCCACTCTTTGACATGATGGAAGACCTTTTCTGAATCATTAGGTCTATCCCAGGACAACTTTCAAATCCACTGTCACAGACAGGTGGAGTTTCACATAAAAGCATTTATTCTGCCCATCCATCCCACCCTGTAGCTGAAGACCTGCAGGAGCCAGCGTGGGTCCCAGCAGCCCCTGGATCCACTCCAGTCTGGTGTCGGACATCCTAACCTTGAGTCGAGTCTCCCTAAGACAAATTCTCCACTTGACGCTGCCACGAAGCTCAAACAAAGGCCCCGCACTCGTATTTGTGCTGCTCCCCCTCAACACGTCCCACGAAGAAACAGAGAGCAAACAAATCTGTGTGGAGGGCTCTCCTGGGGAGCCTGTGCTCTGTATACACACATCCCTGTGCCTGCTGCTGGTCACCCCATTTCCTTATCTCAGTTTGTTCAGTCGGCAGCTCCAAGCTGCCCAGTGGCACTGAGGGCCCCTGGGAAGGCTCCCCACACCCCCGGACGAGGGGCTCTGCAGCAGCCCTGGGAGGTGAGGGATGGCCACAACGACCTTGTTCTGTGAAAGCTCAGTGGTTTTGGTTTTGCTTTCCTCCCTTTTAAACCCCTTCCAGCGGTGGGTGTTTTGGAGAGGCCAGGGAGCGCCTTGCTGGAGCACATCAGAGATCTCAGCACCAGTCAGAGCTGCTGGGGGCACTGAGCTGGGGTCTCTGGGCCAGTGATCCACAACACAGAAGGATGGAGCCAGAGCAGCCCCTGTCCTGATGCCAGCCTGTCCCCATCCCAAAGCCATGCCCTGTGCCCCTGTGAGAGCCACAGGAACTCCCAGGGAGTTTGTCAGTGGTACCAGCCACACATTTTGGAAGCATGAAGCCAGCCAGCAAAGGCATGGACAGCCCTGGACCTCCACAGAGACTGCCTGTCCCAGTTTCTGTGAGCAGGCTGCTGTCTTCAGCCCTTCCCCAAAGAGACAAGAGCCCCTTGCAGCCACCCCCCCACTTGCAGGCACTGCAGGCAAGAAGTAGGGACTCACCCATGCAGGAATCGCGCTGCTCTTCGTAGCCAGCACTGCACACACACTTCCCAATGGGCACCAGCCACTCTCCCTCGGCACTGCAGTACATTTTGGGGGTGTCCCTCTCCTCCGAATGGCCCACGCACTCTCCCCGCACTTCCACCAAGGAGGACGAGTCCGCCCCGGTCACCGCCTCGGAGAAGGACGCCAGGTTCCTCACCGTAGCCGGGCACTTCTTGTAGTACACCCGCACCGAGACGATGGCAATGCAGGCCCCGATGTCCTGGAAGGCCAGGTAGAACCCCCTCTTGCTCAGCGGCCCCACGCCCCGCACCTCCGTGTTCAGCTTCAGGCGCCGCACGCCCAGGTCCACGTTGGTGAAGCTCTCATCTGCTGCGATGGTGTCGATCTTCAGGAACTGGCTCTCCCGGGTGCTGGTGCCCAGATCCCGGTCAGACTCCATGTAGTAGAGGTTGAAGGTCTCCTTGCAGGTGCCCAGCACACCTGGCATGCTGTTACAGTCCCTCAGCGTGAATTTGATCTCCGCGTAGACACGCCGCGCCCCGTCCCGCTGCACCCAGTTGGTGCGGAGCCAGTTGTTCTGGTTGGGGGTCATGACGTTACAAACCTGGTAGGTGTGGATGGGGCTGAAAAACTCATCCATTTCATTGATGGAATCCCACTGTGGGACAGAGAAAAGGGGTCACTCCAGATGTTCCCAACACCTGGGGGAGCAGGGAGCGTGCAGGAGCTGTCTCCCACCCCTCTGCTCCTGTGTCTGCATGGGCAAGGGGAAACGCTGCCACAGGGCAAAGGGAAACGAAGATCACTCATTATCTGCACTGATTTGGGTGGTGACACCCGGCTGCAGCACTGTGGGAGGTGCAGCCCTGCTTGCAGACAGGAACACCTGGTGAGGTCCTGGCAGATGTGTGTTTGGGAGGGCTCCCAAGCCTCCAGGTCACTGTGAGTCCCTTTTCATGGTGCTCAGCCTGTCATTTCCAGCAGCAGCAGCAGGAAGCACCTGTGTTGTGCTCACCTGGATCTTGCTGGCTCGTGCCCTGTCCGTGCACAAACTAAACTGGGCACTTTCCATCTGGAGAAGGAACTTCAGGGTGGAGAGCAGAGGGTGAAGGGGAAACATGTACTGAGCACAAGACTGTCAGCAAGAAATGTGGAGCCATGGGGGCTCAGAGGTCCCTCCCTCCCTGCAAGGTGATGCCAGAGTGGCTCCTCAGTGCCCAACCCAGCTGAGACACTGGATCAGGGCTGGCTCTGGGAGTTGGGACCTTCATGGCTTGAAAAAGGGGTGAAAATTCCATGTAGCTGTGGCTGCAGGGTGAACCTGGGGAGGAGATCCTGAGCAGGATTGCAATGGAGGGTGGTCTGGGTGAGTTTAGAGGGACAGGGACATGGGTGTCACACAAGGGAAGGTTGCTAAGTGGATTTAAGTTATAAGAAGTAGGGATATTTTGGGTGTGAGTTCCATAGGTGAGGGACAAGTAGAACTCAACTGTTGGGGGCTACGTGACACTTCTGGGGGCTCAGCTTTGCCTCACATCTCCCTCTCCACTCTCACCAAATGCCTCACCAGGCTTTCGCTGCTCTGGGGGCTTCCCACTGCCTCTTCAGCTCACATTTCTGCTCAAACCAGGTTCTCCAATGACACCCCCGTGGATGGGTCTGGGACCCCTGAACTTATGGGAGAGAAGGGGAGGAGGAAGAGGAGCAGAGGAGAACTTCAAACCACCTGGCTTTTCCCCAGATTTAGAAACAGGCTTTGAAGTCCCACGCCATGCCCAAGTCCAGCTGTGAGGGACACCCTCAGATGCTGCAGAAACTGAAGAAGGCACTGGCACTCCTGCTCCTCTGCCTTCCAAATCATCACCACCTTCCTCAGCCTCAGCATCTCCCTCCTGCACCTTCCTAGGGTCCTGGCTCTGCCTGGAAGCTGGCAGGGAGCAGCCCCCACCTCAGCACCTGTGTGTACCCAGCTGTCTGTGGGGCTTGGGGAAGCCAAGTAAATCCCCAGCCGTGCTGCACAGAGCAGGAAAACAAATATTTCAGGCAGCATTATAAGTACATTAAAATAAACCTCTAGGCTTGCTCTGACAGGGCGAAAATGGTGTTTTCCTGTGTTCCATTAGACACAAAACCAACAGCAGGCCCAGGAGAAGGATGCTCAGGTCAAAGGAGGAGAGCCTGCAGCCTTCACCCCAGAGATGTGGGAGCTGACAAGGATGCAGATCCCTGGGACACAGCCTCGCTGTGTGACTGCCAGCTGTGCAAGGACAGGGCACAGCTAGGAGAGGGCAGCACACCTCCAGAGCATGAGAGAGACAGGAAAGAGGTATCAGTGATACCTGTAAGACAGCCCACTCCCTTCTCCCCTCTCAGATGGGAATGTCTTTCCTCATCTGACCTCCCTGACCTGCTGTGCCTGGGGAGGTGTTGTGCTGCCTTCTGCTCGTCTGAGGGTGATCAGAGCAGTCCCTGCAGTCACGAACATCTTCAGCTTTCTCCAGCATCTCCAGTTTTCTACTGCATTTAGGAGAAAACTCTGCTTCTCTGCAAAGAGCTTAAAGCAACCCGGAAAAGGCATCAGCTCCAGGTGCAAACTACAATGGAAGTTCAATTTAAGGGGAATATGCTGGCAAAGGGGGTCAAAGTCAAACCATTCCCAGGGAAGAAAAATGTTCTGTGATGCATTTTAAAAAATTGCCTTCTGAATTCCAGAAATGCCCAGGTTTGTCCTGGGATCACTGGGAACATGCCCTGCACTCCGGTGGACAACATGGAAGTGGGGCCAGGCCCTGGGTGTGCTTGGCTGGAGGGATGAGGGCAGAGCCCCTCAGCTTCCCAAGCCCAGGGAACAGCTTGCTGAGGGTACTGGGCCACCCAGGACACTGTCCTGCTGCTTGGGGTGCTGCAATTGTGTGCAGCACCTGGAACAACCCAGCCCTGGCCCCTCACCCACTTGTGCTCCGGCTGCTGCTGCGGCGGAGCTTCCCGGGGGCTGGGAGCCGCTGTCGAAATTAATCGAGCACAAATTAACACAACATCTGTTTCCTGTCGTTCCCCTGCTGGGTTTCCCGGGGGAAGAGGAGCCGAGCCGTGCACGGGAGGAGACGCACGGGGCGAGCAGGGTTTGTGCCCAGGATGTGCCCAGGGTGCGCAGCCAGCTCCCCTCGGCCTTGCCCGTGGCCTCAGTGCTCTCCACGAGGGTCTGGCAAGGGAAAGATGAGGTTTTTGTGTGCATCAAAATGCTTTGGCTCCAGCTCATCTGGCTGGTTTTGGTCCCCAGGCATTCAATCCTCTCCCAAATCTGGCGGGGGAGATGGAGCTCGCTGCTGCCATATCCCGCAGGCCTTGGCAGTGCCAGGGCTGGCAGCAGGCTCCCTGATGGCAGAGCAGGAGATAAAAATGCCCACCTCCGAGCACCAGCCAGCAGCAGCCACACCTCCACCCCCGGGGGTGAATTTGGAGAGTTTTACATTTGCAAAAGTTCTGTCAGTTTTGCCCCGGGTGCCTCAGGATCCCAGCCCAAAACACCACGCTGGGCCTGCAGGGAAGGTGCTCTGAGGACGGGGCGAGGCTACCTGAGCTCCTGGCTCAGATGCCACAGATTCACTGGGCAACCAAGGCCCTGTGGGCCCTGCCATGTCCCGGGAGCTGCAGGGCATTTGGGATCACAGAATCCAAGAATGGTTTGGGTTGGCAGTGACCATCTTGTTCCAACCCCCTGCCATGGGCATGGACACCTTTCACTATCCCAGGCTGCTCCAAGCCCTGTCCAACCTGGCCTTGGGCTCTGCCAGGGATGGGGCAGCCACAGCTTCTCTGTGCAGGGGCCTCCCCACCCTCACAAGGAAGAATTTTTTCCCAATATCCAACCCAAATATACCCTCCTTCAGCTTAAAGCTTATTCTATCACTGCCTAACCTTGCAAAAAGTCCCTCTCCGACCTTCCTGTAGGCCCTTTTAGGTACCAGAAGGGAGAAGGAAGGATCTGCATCAGGAATCCCCATGACTGGAGGGGTTTTTCTGCTTCACCTTGGTCCCAGGTAGGGCAGGAGGGGATGTCTGTGACAGGGGCACCACTGGTTCAGGAGCACGGGCACCGTGCACACCCCAGGCACTGCTGGCTCTCAGTTCAGGGGGTTGCAGCAGTTTTATGAACCAAAGCTCAGCTCAGCCCCACCAGTGTGATAAGATCCCCCAGCGAGATGGAAATGAGGACATCATAATTAACGTGGTGAGCGCACGCACTGGGGGAGGATGTGATTGCATCTGCATTCAGGAGTTTGCCTAATAGTTTAAATTAAAGTCAACACCAGCTATAAAAAAATTTGCCAGATTATGAAAGGCAGGAGATGCAAACACCAGATATCTGAGTAAGGTCTTATAAGTCTCCCAGGGCCTGTGTGGCACAGCAGAGGAGGAGGAGGAGGAGCAGAGGACAGATTGTGTCCCCCTGGGCAGCAGATCTGCTTCCCACCATCCTTAAAGCGCAAAGGAACGAGTGTCCCCAGCCCTGGGACAGCTTCCAGGAGGGATGCCAGGTCTGCCTGGCTTAGCAAAGCTTTTGTGGCCACTGAGACATCCAGCACTTTCCTTCCCAGCTTGCCATGGCACCTCCTCGCACCATTGTCACTGGGAGAGGGAAAAAAGGAGAAGGCTGTTATTGCAGCTATAAATCATTAGATGGGAGGCTTTAATGGAGATAATCCCCATGAAATCAGTCACTGCTGTGGCTAAGGAGGGATTTGTCAGGCAGTTAACTACCCTGAGCTTCACTGCAGGTGATTAACTCCTGGTAGTGACCAGCATCTGGGGAATTAGCAATAACCCAGCGTTTACTGAACAAGCACTGGGAGATGAGCTTTTATCTCAATTACCAGTCTAAATCTTTATTTTCCAATGTTCTGTTCCTACACTTCTTTTTTTTTTCCCCCCCAAAGAAAATTAATTTCACCACAGCTTGAGCTGTAACTTGCTGGTATTCCTGGATCCAGGTAGAGGCTCCAGCTTGGAAGAGAAACCCAAGAAATACAGCAAGAACATCAAAGTGAGGGAGAGAAGAGACATGGCCTAGGCACATGAGAGAGCCCCCAATATCTCTTGATGCTCTGGGAAGAAGGGATGAACCTGAAGGGGGTTGGAATAGCAAGGATACGGCATAGCTCAGCTGGGGATGGGGTTTTACAGAGTGGGCTTGGGGCAAAGGGAGACCCTGATCCCTGACAGCTCATCCCAGACATGAACTGGTTGCTGGCTGCAGGACCAGACCCAGGCAAAAAAGTCCCCTACAAATAGCTCAGTCCCAGGGCTGAAATCCCCATTCCTGGTGCACAAATCCTGCTGGCAGACCATGCTGTGGCCGTGGCTGTGCTTTCAGCTGGGGGTTCCAGCAGATCTGGAGCCTCTGACAGTGCTCTCTCTGGGCATTGCAGGATGAAAGAGCAGCACACTCGGTTAATTGTGCCCAGGGGCCTCAGGATGTCCCTTTCTGAGGAGCAATGGGCAGGGATGAGGAGCTCCAAACCCCTCTGAAGGTCTTTCCTGGTTGCCACCCACAAAGCCAACGTGGAGCGTGCCAGGTGGGATTGCTGGGGGCTGTACAGGGCCAGCAGTTGGACTCGATGACCCTTGTGGGTCCTTCCAGCTCAGGACATCCCGTGACTCTGTGACAGATGCTGGGCCAGCTGCCTGGGTGGCAAAGCCCAGCAGCTCTCTGGGCTGGCCCCAGCCCCTGCAGCAAGGGGAAAACTGTGGGACCACCACAGAAAGTGCTGGTGGGGGTGGATGGGGAGGTCATGGGCAGCATGGGGGGCATTCCTCCAGCACTCAAGGTGCTCCCATTCTAATTAGCTTTTGCAAGGCATCATTCAGGCTCCTTAGATACCCTGTGTCTGAACAAAATCATTTCCTGTTTGACTTTGTAAATCAAAGTAGACGATACAATAATTATTAATAATATGTTGACTTATCTCATCAGTGTTTTAATTAGTGAGTAGAAAGGCAATTTGCAAGGGGGCTGATCAGGCTCCCTCTGATCCAGCAGGTCACACGCTGAGCAAGGAGAAGGGAGAGAAGGGCACTGGGGCACTGGGGTGTTCTGCTGGGGAGAACTGGGATACGGGAGGCATGGCAAGGGAAAGGGTTGACCGCACTGATAAGAGTTTAATTTTCAATGCAAAGGGAATTGTTCTGGGAAAGGAGCGAGCTGCAAAGCTCCTGGGAGCCCTTTGAAGTTATAATTGAGAGGAACCGCAGCCTGCGGGACAGGGATGCTCCCGGTGACCCTTCCGCTTCCTGCACGTGTCTCTGGGGTGGAGGTGAGGGGGGCGATGCAATTAAACCCCTGAGCAGCAATTACAGCCAATTACCCCTCAGTTAATTGTCTGGCAAGAGAAAATGTCAAAACAGGCCAGGCCTGGCTCCCTGATGGCCTGACACTCCCCGGGGCCCATGGCACTGCTGACCCTCTCTGTGCCCACTGCCCCCAGCTCCTGCTCCTCTGCTCCTGCTGGCCAGGACAAGCCCAGAGAGGGAAGAACCTTCCAGAGAGACCAGCTCACCTTGCCCACAGGGGTGATGAAAACATCACTTTGCAAGTGGTACCCGTCCAGCTTTGCCCTGGCTGTGCAGATGGGTCAGGGCTCTGGATTCATCCCTGAATTTGTGAATGTCCAGCACAGGATGCTGCACCTCAGCTGGCCAGGGTTGGTGTGGTGGGATGAGGCTCCTGTAGGCTCCTCAAGCTTTTTGTCTGCTTTGGGAGTGCAAGGCCCTGCCCAGCACAGCCGGCTCAGGTGGGTCCATCCTCACCCAAGTGACCTCAGTGGTGCAGTGGATCCCACCTGCATTCCTGACAGGGAGCACGGGGGTCATCCAGGAGAGTCCTGGGCAGTCTGTGAGCAATGGAACAACATCCCTGACTCCCAGAAAATCCCAGAAACATTCTCCCTTGCAGGGAAGCAGAGGAACCCCTGGCCTCTGATCCCACGAATGTGTGTCAGGCTCCTGCAGGATGCCAGGATTTGGCAGCAGGGCTGGGATGAGATGACAGCTGATTAGTGACAGGACAGCAGTGACAGCCAAGGGCAGCCACGAGGAGGACAGCATCTGCCTCATCCAGGCAGAGGCAGAGGAAGGTCCCCTGGCTGGAGACCAGAGCCAGGCAAACCCTCACAGCAATCAGTTTTTAACAGGGGCCCGTTAACAGCATCGCCACAGGACCTGGAGGATTTACCAGCACCAGCAATTTTGCAGCCAAGGATGTTTTTTCCTCAAAGCTGGGCTGCTCTGAGAGCTGAATGAATTGACAGCTCTGAAGGCCCGTATTTATGCAGGAGATCACATCACATTAGTTCCACAGTCCCCTCTGACCTTGTACCTCTCAATCTCTTACATTCCCAGGATACTCATCATTGCAACAACTAACTGCTAAAATTAGAGCCGAGTTAACGATTTAATGTATTTACATATATGATAAAGTCCGATAGAAATCTGATCGTTGGTATTATTATGAATTCAGTGTTCTGATCACTCCTGCTCAAGCAGTGCTGGGACTGAAAGTCTCAAGCAACAGATCAATGAAAATTATTAGAGGCCTGGGAAGATTTCTGTGGGAGGTGGAATTGAAAAGATTAGGACCGTTTAGTTCAGAGAGAGGATGAAAAAGAATGGACATGAAAAATCAACACAGCAGCAACAGCCAGGTAGGCACCCCAATTTTGCACGTTTTGTGCCTGCAGAAAGCCCCACTGTGCCTTGCAGTTGGTCCTGTGGGTATTTATGGGATTGTTTCTGTTCACTAAATGAATGAGCAAAATCCTCCCAGCCAGGTCACCCTGACATCTGAAACTCACTATTTCCAGAAAGCTGAAAAACCTGGGCAAACCTGGGGGTGGAAATGGAAGTGAAGGGAGAGTGTGGAAAGGATGCAGGCAGTGGGGATGGAAGGAGGCAGGAGCACGTGGGGGTCACCACCCCACCATCCCTCCTGGACGTGTAGGGCTGTGAGTTTGCATCCCCATTCCTGTAAGATGTGATCCCCAGGGGAGGCTCCCCTGCCCCCCTTGCCCACTTCCCACAGAAATTCCTCGGATTACGGGGAGTTGAGAGCTTCCTGGTCATTTGGGGCTGTTTCCCCTGGTGCTCACCCAGTGCAGTGAGGAATGAGATGTTTCTTAGTGTGTCCCACTCTTGAATCCCTTCACAGTTCAGGGCCTGGTGACAGCCTGCTCCCTACCAGGGGACATGGAGGGTTAAATGACACTTCCAGAAGAGCTGTATCCCTCTGCCAGTCTGTCAGGCTGGCATTTTCCCAACAGAAGTGGTCTGTTTGCCTCATCAGCACTGCCTTGGGGCTGAGGTGTCCATTCCCTATCCATCCCCTGACCCCTGCCACAGCGACCCGTGCTGACCCATCCCACTGGGGTCTCCCTGTGCCAAAAAGTCACTTCATACTTACCCCATGCGAGGGATAAGTCATCCAGCCCCAGTCTCCCAGGATTGTTGACGTGTCTAGCAAGTTCACTGGAAAACACAGGAGCAAAAGCTGAGTTAGAAAGCTTTGTCCCCGTCCCCAATGAGGGAGGAACAGAGCCACCATGAAGAAGACCTCTCCATGTGCCACTTCCATGAAAATATCCTTCAGACATCAAACTTTCACCAGGGACTGCCTGGCTGGATATGGATTTGGATATGGATATGGATATGGATATGGATATGGATATGGAT
>NC_031789.1:1884381-1906689 GCF_001522545.3 Parus major
TGGATATGGATATGGATATGGATATGGATATGGAGTTTGGGGATGGCAACAAGCGATGCTCCCCAGAGCTGGTGGTTCAGGATAGAGTTGGGTCCTGGCCCCAGCACTGAGAGCAGTGACCTTTTGGAGGAGAGGAGACTGCAGACAGCAGGTTGGAGGCAATGCAAAGCAAGGAATAGTTGTGGAAACAAACTCCCAGCATCAGGTTTTCCACCAGTCCCACCGTGGGCCAAGACTGATGCAACTGGAGCACCATTCCCTGGCTTGGACACTTCTCCTCTGGAAGCCCTTTGGGCTCAGCTGCCTCCCAGCATCACTGGTTTGAAGTCTGCACTCCAGCAGCTGCTGTAATTGCACACTGCAGTGCCCAGCTCCAGCACAAAGAGACTCCCCGTGGTCCTGGCTGACACCCCACTGGAGAAGCCCATCAAAGCCAAGCCCTCCAAATCCCTGCCACCACCAGGAGCCCAGCTTAAAGAGGAGACAGAGGCAAACTGCAGGAAGAGGGGAGCAGATTGCGTGGGGGGAGAGGCGAGGATGCCCTCCAATGTGCTCAGAAGCTTCCTGAGGAAACCTGTGGAGGAAAGCAGGATGTGGTGGCACTGCTGCCTCTGAGCCATCTGAGCCCCACACCCAGATCCCACAGCATCAGGCAGAGGAGAGCCTTGCCTTGCCTGATAACCCCCAGCTGCTCAGCACCTGGGGAAGGAACCCAAGCCCCAGCTCCATGGTGCAGATCCAGAGGGATGGAGGCTTGGGGGAGGCTGCCAGGAATTAATGCAGCAGGCACCAGGACCCTGATGCCTCAACACCCCCCAAGAGCACCAGGCTCCCACAGGGACCCCCAGTGCCTCCAGCTTTCCCCATTCCCTTTATCCTGAAGCCACCCAGTGAGGTTTCATCCTTGCTGCCTTTTCCTCACCCTTGAGGAGCAGCAAAGTGGGCCTGGAGGCACCTTGTCACAGCATCCCTCTGCAGCAGCAGGGCTGGGCTGGTCCCTGGGCTCAGGAGGCACGGTGGCCTCGTTGCCAGGACCAGCTTGTCACAGCAGGGACAGGGCATATCAGGACAGCAGCTCCAGTCCTGGCAGAGCCTGGGCTCAGCGTGAGACTGGTCCCTGCAGCCCGAGGAACGGGTGCCACTTTCATTTACTATTACCAGGCAGGGAAGGAGAGGGGGGAGAGAAGAGCAGGGACGTGAGCTGGCTGTGAAACACCCGGACGTTATGCTCCTGACAGAGCAGATTAGGAGCTTTTGAGGCATTTATTAATGTTAGCAGAACAATTTGAAAGAATTTCCAGGGTTTCTTCTGTGGTTCCATTGGCCCAACAGCAGGCCAAGCCCCTCCACTCCCTGCGCGGCGCTGCTCCCACTGCTAAAGAGGCCCCTTGCCCTCAGCACGGAGTAATTACCTCGGAGATCTCAAATCCATTTTTATTTGTTATTGTTAATCTGAAGATTTTCTGCCTATTTTCCCTGGGTAATTCACCCAGCAGGAGCCCAGGCTTGGGAGTTTCCCTATTCACAGTGCAGGAGCACAGTCCCGGTGACCCTCAGCAGGCAGGTTGCAGGGAGGGGACAGCTTTTGCAGACCCTCTCTCTCCCCCTCCATGGTCTCTGCACCCTCTTTCCCACGCTGGGATGCTCAGCAATGGATGTGGCTGCCTCCCACTGCTCTGCAGGCAGCAGGAGGAGCCTGCCTGGACTGGGGTCCATCACCAGGAATGACGCTGAGAGCACACAGTGGGGTGTAGCCCAGACTCGTCTGCCAACCCTGTGTGGGACCTGGAGGCGGATTGCTACACCCCATCCCACCACCCTGACCGTGTGGTCATCACCCAGTCTCACAGAGATGTCCCCAACACCTGAAGGAGTCTTCTCCTTTCAGTTGCTTTGGTTCCCAGACAACCCACACCAGTTTGCATCCCCTCCATGGCCAGATCCCTCTTTGCAGGAAGAGGATAAATTCCTTTTACCCCCTCACTTCAGCCCAGTGCACAGATCCCTGAGTTTTAAGCCCTCACAGCTGGCACTGCACAACACAAAGGCACCATGTGTCCGAGAGCTCCTGTACCTCACTGGGAGCACTGGATCCCAGACACACTCTGCTACCAACACTGCCCCAAAAGCCATCTGGTTACAGCCCAGCCCCAAAGGGAACCTGCCACAGCTCGTGTGACAAGGGCTCAGTGCAGGTGAGCTCCTGGCTGTGCTGCTGCTCTGGGCGTGATGCTCAGAGCCCGCCTTCGATGCTGCACTGAGTGAGACCACCACGAAGAAGGACCCCTTTCAGCGGAAAGATCCTTTTGGAAAATGTTTGGGAGCCCTCTCTCCTACAGCTGGGCAATTCTCTTTGATGCTATGGACTGTCTGCACGTATCAGTCTCAAACCCTGAGCTCCATTTTGTTTCCCTTAGCACCATTTTGTCATTTCCCTATTCTGCGCCTTGGCCTTGCCTCGGCGTATTGAGCCAAAACACCAGGAGGTGTCAGGGGAAATTCTCACCCTGCTGGAAAAGCTGTCAAGCCTGATTGCCTGTTCAAATGGAAGCACCTAGGAGCGAGCAGGTCGCTGCCCAGCACAACTGGGGCCTCACGGAAGGCAGACCCTCTTGCTGAGTAAAGTTGCATCGTGCAGCGGTGCATGAGTACCACTGCAGCCTCACAGACACAGACCGAGCAGGAGGCTGTGGATCAGTGTATGGTCTGTGTGCATATTGGATTTACACCTGTACCTCTGCTTTTGGGTCTATTTCTGCATCCATTTCCATACCCACATCTACCAAATTCTAAACTCTGCTTGGGATGAGTGAGGGAGCTGAGACTGGGACCAGCATCCAGAGGATGTGCGTTTTCTTGGGACCATAGATCTCTTGTCATACAGCTATATCTGTATCTGTATATCTCTAGCTTATATTTATATTGATATCTGGGTCATCTATATCTATATATCTATATCTATATCTATATCTATATCTGTATCTGTATCTGTATCTATATCTATATCTATATCTATATCTATCTATATATCTATATCTATCTATATATCTATATCTATATCTATATATATCTATATATCTATATCTATATCTGTATCTGTATCTGTATCTATATCTATATCTATATCTATATCTATGTTTATCTACATATTTATCGATACCTATATCTATCTATATTTACATTCATATTTACATTTATATTTACATTTATATTTATATTAATATTAATATCAATATTTATATTTATATTTATATTTATATTTATATCTATATTTATATTTATATTTATATTTATATCTATATCTATATCTATATCTATATCTATATCTATATTTATATTTATTTTATAGTTATATCTATATCTATATCTATATCTATATCTATATCTATATCTATATATCTATATCTATACATCTATATCTATATCTATATATCTTTATCTATATATATCTATACATCTATATCTATATCTATATCTCTATATCTATATCTATATCTATACATCTATATCTGTATCTATATCTATATCTATACATCTATATCTATATCTATCTATGTATATCTATACCTATATTTATACATCTATATATCTATATATACTTATCCCTATATATCCATATCTATCTATACTTATCTCTATCTATATCTATATATATCTATATCTATCTATCTACCTATATCTATATTTATCTCTATCTATATTTATATTTTTCTGTATCATCTATGAAGTCTGAGTGCTGATTTACCCTTCCCAAGCCTTGTGCTGGTGCCCAGAGCTCCTGCAGGGATGGATTGCATCCCTACAAACAGGAGTGGGATCACCTTGGGGGTCTCACATCCAGTGGGCTCACGTTATCTGGGGGAGCCTGTGCATCCCCAGCCCACTCCAGGTTCGTGGGGAGGTGGGGAGGTGGAACCAGCCTGGGGGTGACAGTGGGGGACCAAAGAGGGCTCTGAGCATCCTCACTAATTGTTAACCCACTGCTTACTCCCTCTAATTACTCCACCATCTCCGTTAGGCAGGGGCTTTGTAGCGCAGGCGTGGGGAGGAAGGGTCAGTGGGAGCAGCCCTGTTCCCCTGGGCTTCAGTTCCTCTCCATCACAACTTCAAAGGCCTCCCAAGATTCACAGCAAGGCTCGCCCCCATGCAACAACGCCTTTTGCATCGATAATTAAACTCTTTCCAGCGCAGGTTGGCTGCTCCCCGCTACCCAAAGACCAGCAGGCTCAGCTCCACAGCTCCAGGCAGCCTGCACACCCCACAGCAGCCCCACAGCCCCTCTCCATGGGGCAGGGACACAGGGAGGGATGTCCACAGTGAAAAGGGTCTGGGAAAGGGGCAGCGAGAGGAGGGGAACAAGCATTCATTTCCCATAATCTGGGGCAGAACTTGGGAGGGGAAGGTGGGGCCAGGGTGGGTGAGCTATTTGTGTCCCACAGTTTAATCCAAGGGCCATGAATAGCCAACTGTGACCTTTCCAACTCGGGAGGCAAAGCTGAGACACAAAGTCGTGTCTTCCTGCCCTTGGAACATGGCAAGGGGACAGGATGGGAACTTCACTTTCAGCCTCCTGATCCCTGGGACAGTATTTATCTTTAAGGAATGAAAAATAGCCATTTATTCCCCAACACAGCAGGGCTGGGAGGGAGGAGCAGCATTCCTGGAGGGCAGTTCAGTGCAGGGATGCTCCCCACGGATCCAGGTTGGCAATGGGTGGATGCTGTGCCAGACCAGGCAGGATTTATCCAGCAGCTGCTCATCCACAAAGCTGCACATACTCAGGACACAGCGGGGATGGGGCTGCCCTCGGCACCCACCGGCCTCAGCTGCCCAGAGAAGGAGTTTAGGAAAGCACCGTGGGTAGATGCAGGAAATCTCATCGAATCTGGCAGGAATTTTGGATTTCCACACTTCTGGAAATGCCAGAATCAAGCTGGAAAATAAAACAAAACAAAATAAAACCAAGAAAAAAAAAAAAAAAAAGAGGAGAAGAATACCAACCAACCAAAAAGGAAAAAAAAAAAAAAACACAAAAAACCCACAAAAAACAAAACAAAACAAGTTAAAAAGAAACATTTTCAAACGAAAGCAGTGCTGCTTTTTGGCTGTGCCCTAATTCCCATTTCAGGATTTCTTCTCAGACCTCCAGATTGTTGCTGTGAACTTTCTGTATTTAATTTTATATCATTTTGTAATGCATCAGGAGAGGCAATGCCCATAAGGACTGCCCAGAGGGTCACCCCTTTTCACTATACCCAGAGCAGGAGATACTTTGATGTAGGAAGAAAGCTTGTTTGTTCAATCAGTGCTAACAAAAAGCCTCAGTTCAGGTTTTAAAAATAAAATTATCAACCTGATCCTTCCAGCCCCTGCATGATATCATGTAAGATAATGTGCAGCACAAGAGCATAACCCATGGTAGGACTGAAGTGTTGTGAAATAATGCAAAAAAATGAAACAAAACAAAACACCCTGAATGAAGTATTTCTAAGGCTAAAAACCTTGAAATTATAGGGCAGGGGTTTTTTTCTTCCCAGAAAAAAAAAATAAAAAATAAAAAGCACATCAAAAGCCAAACAACAAAAAGATGTTCCCTCTCGAAACTACAGGTGAGAAAATAGAGATGTAAAATGCTCATGTCTCCTGCTTTGAGACTCCCAGAGCTTGTGTGCAGTGGGACAGGCAGGGAGAGCTGGGCATGCAGGTGTAGGAGACCCAGATGAAACACAGTCCTCACCACTGGCAGGGTGTTACAGTAGTGGTGTGTGTCCCAGTCCAGGTGTGTGTCCCAGTCCAGGTGTGCATCCCCAGTCCAGGTGTGTGTCCCAGTCCAGGTGTGTGTCCCAGTCCAGGTGTGTGTCCTAGTCCAGGTGTGCATCCCCAGTCCAGGTGTGTGTCCCAGTACAGGTGTGTGTCCCAGTACTGGTGTGTCCCAGTCCAGGTGTGAATCCCCAGACCAGGTGTGTATCCCCAGTTCAGGTGTGTGTCCCAGTCCAGGTGTGTGTCCCAGTTCTGGTGTGTGTCCCGAGTTCTGGTGTATGTCCCAGTCCAGGTGTGCATCCCCAGTCCAGGTGTGTATCCCCAGTACAGGTGTGTGTACCAGTACAGGTGTATTTCCCAGTCCAGGTGTGCAACCCCAGTACAGGTGTATTTCCCAATCCAGCTGTGCATCCCCAATCCAGCTGTGCATCCCCAGTCCAGATGTGCATCCCCAATCCAGCTGTGCATCCCCAGTCCAGATGTGCATCCCTAATCCAGCTGTGCATCCCCAGTACAGGTGTGTATCCCCAGTCCAGCTGTGCATCCCCATTCCAGGTGTGTATCCCCAGTACAGCTGTGCATCCTCAATCCAGCTGTGCATCCCCAGTACAGGTGTATTTCCCAGTCCAGCTGTGCATCCCCAGTACTGGCTGCAGCCTGGCACTGGGGCACTCAGCGGCTCCAGTGGAAGCTGAAACAGGAGAAGTCAGAACCCCCTGGGCTGTGCTGGGGCTCGAGGATGAATGTGCAGGGCTGGACAGAGCTCAGAGTGAGCCCACACTTCCATGCCCCTGCTCCTGGAACCAGAAATGAACTGTTTCGGGCTCTAGGGGTGTCTGGGCTCGTTGTAATTCAGGACAGAAGCCAGAGGAGGAGGTGGGAAGGCCCTGGGGATGAGAGGTGAGAAGGGTCAGGGATTCAGAAATTCCATGGAAACATCCAATGTGAGCAGGGGGAGAAGCAAGACAGCAGTGAGGCTGGGCAAGGTGCACTGGGGTCCCTGTGGCCCTGCAGGAGGCACAACTGGTGCTCCCAGGTCTGGGTTTGGCCATCTGGGAGTCACACAAGTCTTGTCTACCACAACACAGCCCTGTCCATCAGCAGAGCCCTTGCCTGGAACAGCCAACCCTTGATACCTCATCTGGCTAAAGCCCTGTGAGAACAGAGCCATTCAATGCCCACAGCACCAAAGGGTGGCTCCCACAGCACCAAAGGGTGGCTCCTGGCACCCCTGACCACTGTCCCCAAAGGCAGAAGCTTGAGGAACAGATGATGGACCTTCACCCAAACGGGCACTTCCCACTGAGCTGCAGTCCAGGTACAGGGACAGCCTCCAGAGCTCGTGGTAGCACTAATGCAATATTGTGACAGCCTTTAAAAATGACACAGGAGCCTTCAAACACAAAATAAATGTGTTCTGCTTGCAGTCAGCAGCATCTCTGTGGTACAGGCTCCAAGAAATGGGAGCTGTGTCCAGAGGGGTTTGTCCCAGTGTCCTCACACTAGTCCTGACTCCCTTTTCTCCCATCTGTATAATAAAATAGACACAAAAGCGTTTTCATCTTTACTCACCGAGTTTTCCAAGCCCTGCTGCATTTTTTGGACACTGAAGCTTGTGCCAGGACTGCTAACACTGTCCCAAGTCCTTTTCCCAGAGAATTTCCCTTCCCACACGTAAACTCACTCTGATATCTCCTGCCTGTTTGGGATTTCGATTGGATTACCCCACACTGCCCATTCCCCCCGTGACTCAGGCTGAGCTGGCACTGGAGATCTGTGCCTGAATCAAACCTTGCAGCACCCTGCAGTGCCACTCTGCCCTTCCCAGCCATCCCTGCATCCCAGCAGTCCTGGCAAAGATTTGAGTGTTATCCTCTCTGGAATCCTCACTAGGGAAATGTGGGTTGTGCTGGTTTATCTGGATTATCTGGAGGGGCTTTGCATGGCAGTTTTTCAGGCTGTCATATGCTTTTTCCTTAATTTCTCTGAGGACATCTTTGCTCTCACACCAGTTGGCCACCCTAAACTGTGCTGAGCTGTTTGTACCCCCGGTGACGTTTTTAAAGCAAGATAATTTCTTTTAAAGGCTTTTTGCCTTTGCTTTCTTAAAAATAGCTTTCTAAAACGGAACGTTTTCACAGACAAAAATACCAATACTAACCGTGTTTGAGGGGACAGGCTGAATATCTCATACCACTGGTAATTAAATATCACAGAAGTCCTTAATAATTGCAGGGAAGGTGCATAACACAGAAGGTATTTCATCCAAGGAAAGACCTTGTGGCATCATTGATGTTGGGATGGAGCTGGGATGGAACTCATCAGCTGCAGCCAGCACTCTTGCCACTCACTAAATAAGCATTTTAAATATGAGAAACTGGACACAGAGCAGGAGATGCCACAGGCACACGATAACCAGGGCTGGAGGTAAAGAAAAATCCCAAAAGGGAACCTCCAGAGCCCAATCTGCTCGTGCCCACAAGGGCTGCGAGGTGCACGGGTTGAGTTCACCACTTTCACAGCCGAAAAAATACGGGCTCTTTAATCCTGCAGGAAAAGCCTAACAAGAACAAATGGCTGGGAGGTGAAACCAGGGAAATTTGTATTAAAGAGGGGCCCGATTTTTAAAGGCTGGGGCTGATGAGCCCTTGGAACGGATTATTAAAAGCAGCGGTGCCTTTGCTGATACCTTCATGTGGCAGCAACACCTTCAGATAAATAGAAAATACTTTTCTGGACGTTATCCCTGGACCAAACACACCTCATTAGACTTTAGTGGGGTGCCTGGATGTGATCCATTAAGGAGTTACATCCTTTGCACAGCTGTTTAAGACGCTGAGTACCGCGCATCGACGCGGGCAGGACGCGGGGTTTGGTCCATCCTGAAGGAGATTTTCATTTTCCTTTGGGATCGGTGAGGCTGAAGGGGTTAAAGCCTCTGTGACAGGGGAATCATTTTGAGTGTTGGCCAGGCAAACAGGCTGGGTTAGAAGAATGAACTATCAAAAACTGTCAGGGCATGAATAGAGTTATCATATGAATGGATGTGCCTCTGGAGATAAAGGCAGCACCGAAAACTGCCAGTGAGGCCGGCAGGGACAAGCAAAACACAGGACCTGAGCAGAACAAAGAGCAGAGGTGTCGAGATATCTCCACAAAACCAGTGCTCCCCCAAAATCCCGCCGCCACTGGGATGAGCTTCCACCCTTCCTGAGCGTCTTTGGGGGTTCACTGGTTTGGTGGGGTGATTTGTCTTCCAGCAATCAAAAAAAAAAAAATAATAAAAAATAAGGAATTCTTTCCTCCCCAAAACAATTCGTCGGGTTTTTGGTTGTGCTTAAATTCGGCTTTCTCGGATCCATTCCCACCATCGCCAAAATGGGAGCTCGTTTGTTGTCACTGGAAGCAAGCCCTTGCAATTTCAGGAAAAGAGAATTCAAGGAGAATGAAAGAACCTGCCAAAGTAGGTTTTTATTGGTTTTTTTGTGCAGGTGCGTTATTTTTCTGCAAATTTTGGAGGCTTATTTTTCCGGGAAGTTTTATAAGGTATTAATACAAGAGGGATGGAAATTAAGATGGCACCAGAAACATATCCCTCGTAAGCCTACCTCAAATTATGCAAATATTTGCTTTATATATCAGCATTTTGGGAGCAATCAAAAAATTAAACACCCCCAAATTTTATTTATTTTTGTTTTCACTAAGCCTAAATCAGCTCCCTGTTTCAAACCAATGCTTCTCCATCCCCAATCACCAAAAGTCCATAAGCTTAAATGCTCTTGTTTCCTACCCTTACAGAGGAACACACACCCCCACAGCCTTTTTAAAAAGGAAAAGGAGATTTCCTCTCCCTTTCTGTGCCTTGCCTTTCCCGCAGCCCCGACTTTGGCATTGCTGCAGAGGAGTAGGAAAGAAAGCATTGAATAAACATGCAGATTAGTTTTTTTACCTGGTTTTTCTTTTTCTGTTTGAGCAGAGGGGCAATTAATGAGATTACAATGAGAGATTAGCGGGAGAAACCCCCATGAACCTTTCCCCATTCCAGCAGCAAGCAGCTGGGTTTCCCCAAGGTTTTCCAAGGTTTTTCCCGCACCCCATTGAGTGCAGGAACAAAACCCCATCACCGCGCCACGAGGAAAAGATGAGCATCCCCTCATCGGCTCTGCATCCTCCCCTGTCCATCACCCCATCCCCATCAGCTGCTGCTTGCCTCAGCCTGCCTGATGTGCCCCAAAACGCTGGGGGAAATGTCCCCAAATGCTCCTTCCCTGTTCTCCAGGTCCCCACATGGACCCCTCCAAGCTCAGGCGCGGGCCATGGGGTGTGTGAGAAGGTCATGGAGGGCAGAGCTGAGCTGGGGGTATCACCTGGGAGGGAGCAGACCCTCACCAGCAGCACCTGAAGTGCCATTTTTCGACAGAAAATACAATTTCATTACCCCCTACCCGAGCCCCAAATGTGATAATTCTGCTCGCCCGATTTTCTTTCAATTTAACAAAGATATTTAATATTTTGTTATTTAACTTCGATTTGTGCTATAATATAAAATACTCTATTTAATATTTAAATATTTTTAAAAATATATTTAATAAAAAAATATTTATATTAAAATATATTTATATTAAAATATATTTATATTAAAATATATTTATATTAAAATATATTTATAGTAAAACATATTTATATTAAAACATATTTATATTAAAATATATTTATATTAAAATATTTTTAATAAAAATATATTTATATTAAAATATATGTATATGAAAGTATATTTATATTAAAATATATTTATATTAAAATATATTTATGTTAAAATATATTTAATATTTTGATTTCTAAAATATTTTTAATATTAAATAATATTTTATCGCACCTATGCAACTCAGTGTGCAATAGCGTAAATATTTTTAGTCTCTCATACTTCTTATTATTGAAAATAACTTTTCTACCTCCCTGCTCTAAAGCAATTCAATAATTTCAGACAATTCCTTTTTTCGGTGCTCCAAATACAAATCTTTCACATCCTGCAAATTTTTGCCCCTCTTTAAAATCAAAAATCTGTGTTTTGGCTTTCAATGCATTTCGCAGTGGCTGCCGTGCTGAAATGGGGGATTTCCCATGGAATGGCGATTCCCTTTTCCTCCTATTTCTCAGGCACGCCTGCACACGAGACTGAAAGGAATAAAAAAATATAAGCTTAAAACTTCTTGGAAGAAATATTTCAGGAAAGAGAAAAGCACTGGGAGCTCTTGGAAAGAAAAAAAACCTAGGCTTGAATCAGATTTTTTTGGGTTTTATACACCAACTGCCTCCCAATACACGCACGCAGAGTGTAGCACACCCTGGCCTGAAATTTGCTTTGCGGTTGCAATTTTCCCCCTTGCAGCTCCCAAAGCAGCGCTGGGTTTATCTGGGGAGCACAGCAGGAATGCAGGGCACGGGGAGGCTGTGGGAGCAGGCAGAGGTGATGGGCAGCGAGGGGACACCCTCACACCGCGGTCACCACACGCCCTGGGAACCAGGCACCAAAGCCTGGCTCAGCCTAAGCCAAGCTCTAAGCCAAGCTTGGGCTGGGCTGAGCTCGGCGCTGTCGCCCACATTTCCAGTCCCATGCCAGGCTGCTCAAAGAGCGGCACCACAGCCCATGCCAGGAGCTGGGACAGCGGGAACTGGCAGAGCCCACGGCCACATCCCAGTTCCGCTGCTCACCTTGGGCACCCGGCTGGCACAGAGTGCCCCGGGATCCGCGGGACCACGAGCACCGTGGTGGTGGTGAATGGAGCAGCTTTCTGCAGGCTCCCACACCTTTTCTTGATGCCACTTTGTACCTCCTGTCTGCTCTGATCGAGGTGCAGCCTGCTTGGTCTGCCCCAGAGCCCAGCGCATCCCCCCGACCAAGGCTGTGATTGAGGATAGCTCTGTGCCCAACAAGTCTTGCTGGGAAGGCAGGTCTCTCCAGCAATCCAGGGCCTGGCTGTCCATGCAGGCACCATAAAACCCAGCCCAGCATGCAGGGATCTCCACAGAGGACAGCAAGGAGGCCCTTGCCTCGCTGGTCAATGCCACGTCCAGGCAGGGCTGTTTGGTTCTGCGAGGCTGCAGCACTGAGAGCCTGGTGCTGCACAGAGAGCATCCTGCAGCACTCCTTTCCTGGGGCACGGGGCAGCTGCTGCATCCCACAGACCAAACAAGGGCTGGGAATGTCCAGCCCCATCCTGCTCCCTCACAGCCCATCCCCAGCAGCCAGACCCCAACACGTCCCCCTGCACGGGCAGCAAAGCAGATTGGAGAAGGAGCAGGAAGAGGGCCAGGAAGCAGGCACTGGGCAGAAAACGGGGTTAGGACCAGCAAAGAGCTGGAAATCGGGCACAGAAGTGAGGAGGATGCTGGTGGGTGTTGGACGATGGCGGTAAGCACAAGGACCCAGCCCAGCAGGGTGCTGCAAGGTGCACGAGGTGCAGCGGTGCAGCCTTTGGGCCTCGGCGAGCTGCAAGGGTGGCAGGGATGCAGGGGCAGGAGAAGGGAGAGATGCCACCGGCTCCACGGGGCCCCGGGGCTCGCTGCAGAGGCTGTGCCGTGGCTCTCAAGCAGAGCAGAAGGGAGGAAGGATGCTGCTGCCGGTGCCAAGGACACGCTCGGGAGCGGGAACGGCAGATCTCTGGCGATGGAGATCAGCAGACCTGGGAAGCAGCCGTGCCGCCAGGGAGACAGGACACAGGGTGGGTGGCAGGAGCAGCACCGCCGAAACCGAGGGGGGCCTGAGAGCCCCGAGTGGGGACGTGGAGAAGGGCCGGGGATGAGGGCAGCCGGCAGCTGGGTAGAGCGGCCGGGTGGAGAGAGCAGGCCTGACGTGGCTGACACCAAGATGTCGGGAGAGCATCCTCAGCTGCATCCCTGCTTCCCACTTCAGAAGTTTCCAGCCCTTTCTCTCAGCAGAAGTTTCCCACCTGAGCGCCCTTTCCAGCTCCCCTCATCCCTGTGCACACCTTCCCGTGCCCACCCTCTCGCTCCATCACAGCGCTCACCGCCCGGCCGAGGCGCTGCTGCCAGCCCCGGGGATGGGGAGCGCCGGTGCCGGTGTCCCTGTCCCCGTGCAGCCACCCCTGCATGCTGCAGCACCGGAGGGAGGCAGAGCTGCCGGCATTGCTGCAGACTCAGGCTCTCCAGACCAGCTCCGAAGTTTTGCCTCCGGTGCAAAAGCTCCAGGATTAGCAAACTCAGGCAGGCAGGAACGTGGAGCTGCGCTCCCCTGGGAGCACGGAGAGGCAAAGCCCGGCAGGGCTAAGCCTGTTCGGACACATCCGAGGAGCCACAGCCATCCCCAGGGTGCCCCTAACGCTGCCCCATCACTCCAGGGCCGCCCCCCGTCCTACCTTCGCTGGTGGTGGCCGAGAGGCAGGCAGCCAAGGTGATGACGATGGAGAGCGAGGATGTCAGATCCCCCTGTGCCCATGCCATGGTCCGGAGGGGGCCACCAGGCGCAGGACGGGGCCACCTCGGATGTCCCAGCACCTCTGCGAGCGAGCTACCTCTGCCCGGAGCTACGGCGCTGGCCGGCTAATGCAAAGGCACTTTGCGCACATTGCTCGCAGCCACACGGGCGGGCGAGCAGGGAGGGAGCAGCCTGCCCGTCACCGCTCGCAAGCCAATGGGCTGGGTGGGCTCTGCAGTGAGCCCCCCTTTCGGTGCCGAGCCCCCCTTTCGGTGCCGAGCCCCCCTTTCGGTGCCGAGCCCCCCTCTCCGCACCCAGCCCCGGCATCTGGAGCCGGGCTCCCGCTCCCCGCTTTCCCCCGGCCCCCGCCCTCGGGATGCTCCAGCGGTCCCCGCTGCATCTTGTGCCCCCCATCCCGCCCCGCTGCTCTCGCCGGCAGCGGCCGGAGACAAACTTGCAGCCCTGCGGGGAGCTGTGCGCTCGCTCGGGGTCAGGTGTGGAGGGGATGGGGTCACCCGTCCCTCCCGGTGTGCGAGGAGAGGAAAACCCCCTGGAAGAGCTCCCCTGCGCTGAGGGAGGCGGCTGGGACACCCCCATCCCGCTGCTTTCCGTGCCACACGGTTCTGGGACAGACTGACAGACTCAGGGCTGACCTGTGGCAGTGGGAGCAGGGACAGCACAGGGCTCACAGCGCCCTGGCCACGGCCACGTCGAGGGTCAGCCCTTTCCAAAGCACTTTGGGAAGACACAGCGGCTGTGCCAGGGTAGAAAGGCTGGGCACTGGGCAGGGGTGTCCTGTGAAAGGGGCCTGGGGGACCCTGGGAAGCACAAAGCATCCTTCCCACAGCCTCCTCATCCCTCCTGCCCGGAGCCACCAGAATCGCCGAGCCGGGTGAGCACCTTGCTCAGCATTAAACACTCGGCATCTGTCAGCAGACCCCCTACAGCCACTACTGCTTCCCCATCTAAATGCTGAGCAATCGTTAATACCTGCCCGTGGTCAGCACAGATGCTGACTGCCATCCACACCACGGCCAGTGACTTTATTTGTTCCTTGCACTCGTGGCCAGCGCCTTGCTCTGCCCCAGGAACCCCCCCTGGACAAGGCACAGAGGCCAGGACAGGTATCCCTGTTGTCTGCCAGGCCATTCCTTGGAAAAATCTCATCCCAGACGTGCTCAGTGGGGACGGGGAGGGAGAGGGGGTGTTGCACACCATTCCTCTCCGGGTGTTCCCTGGAGATGCTCCACGCTGGGGCATCCCACGGTGCTACCAGCAGCTTTGTGCCTGCAGGAGTGAGAGGAGCTCCCCGCCTGACTCCCGGCACAGAGTGACAACAATTCCTCATTCAGAAGGGGTGAGGAGCGTACCTGCAGGGACCTGTCTGCAGCACTCATCACCAGGACCTGGGAACAGCACGGAGCCTCGGGTCCCTCCAGGATTTTTACCCCGCCTGCCTGGGAAGCCGTCGGTGCTGGAGAGATCCTGTCATCAGCAGTATCATGGGATGGGCTTGCAGAGAGGACACAGCTGCGGCTCAGGAAGTCACCAGAGGTTCCCAAGGCAGCTGGCAGAGCGGTGCTGTCGGCTGGGGGTGCAGCTGCACCCCCTGGCCTTTGCAGAGCACCTCGGAGCAAAGGGCTAGGGGCTGATGGTCTCCAGAATCACAGCAAACCACCAGGAAGCCCCAGATGATGCCACAGGAGCTGCACCCCTGCAGCTGGGGGGAAAGCAGATTTTCTGCCAGCTATTACATTGCTACTCTGACCCAGACATTTCCATTTGCTGAAAGGGCTTGTCACAGCTCAGTGCTGGATCCTTCAGCTCTCTGTCCCCCAGTGCCCAGGCAGAGCCAGGCGTTCCAGAGGGATGCTGTTCACACTGCCACCATCCTCTGGCTCTTGTGAAACCCCCCTGCACAGCTACCTCCAGTTCTGGTGTTCATCTGGAGAAGGGAAGGATCCAGGGAGACCTCAGAGCTCCTTCCAGGGCCTAAAGGGGCTCCAGGACAGCTGGAGAGGGACTGGGGACAAGGCATGGAGGGACAAGATAAAGGGAAATGGCTTCACATTCATACAGGGCAGGGAGAGATGGGATTTTGGGAAGAAATTCCTCCCTGTGAGGGTGGGGAGGTCCTGGCACAGAGAAGCTGTGGCGGCCCCTGGAACCTGGGGAGAATTCAAGGGCAGGCTGGGTAGGGTTGGAACAACCTGGTCTGTTGGATATGGGGTGGAACAAGATGGTTTTTAAGGTTCCTTCCAACACAAACAATTCTATGATCCTGTGATCTCAGTCCCAAACTCTGGGAAAAGCTCTGGGGAGGCAGGAGCCAGTTTTGGCCTTTCAGGACTGAGTGATTCCACTCCCAGTGCCTTTCCCCTAACCCTGCAGACCTTCAACACATCCCAGCTGCACACATGGGCTCTCCAGCCCCCTGGGGCCATCCCACCCCCACCTCTGACAGGACTGTGGGTCCTCTGAGTCTTGCAAAGGTGCCAAGAGCTCCCAGCTCTTGCAAAACCCACAGGTTTTGGCTTTGCTGTGCTCCAGGATCGCAGGGAAGCTGGGCTGGCCGAGCACTGTCACACACTGTAAAGCAGCTTTGCAGGAGCCAAGACACAGCCACTCCAGAAATGCCCCAAAATCCCTTCCAGGGAATGGGAGGCCTCTCAGATACACTGTCAGCTCAGGGGAGAGGGGCTGCTGTGTGGTGGGATGCCTGCAAGTGGTGGGTGCAGCAGGGAGCGGGGTCAGCGTGAGCTCTGTACCACAGCACTGCACACACGCTGGGCACAGAAGGGCTGTGGGGGTAGGGGCTGACATTCTGGTTTCCCTGGACACTTGGTTTTGTGGCCAGGATGTGCCTTGAGTGCATAATCAATGCATGTGCATCAAGGCTGGGCACTGTCAGGGGTGCTGGAGCTGGTGCAGGGTCAGACGCTCCTGGGATGCTCCTGGCTGGGAATGCAGAGCCCTTCCGTGCTGGGATCCAGGTGCAGCCACAAGGGCTGGTCACAGGGCATCCCAGGAACCCCAAACACACCAGGAAACAGAGGCATGGAGAGCATCACAACAGCATCCCTGTGGATCATCAGGTGGGGACCTGCAGCCCTCCCCAGGCTCCCATTCAGCTCCCTCTGGCCCAGCTGCCTCCCCATCGTGCTGGGCTGCTGCCTCTGCTCCTCCACGAGTCCCTGGCCATGTCCCTCAGCCCTGGTCCTGCACCTGGCTGTCACTGAGATGGGGAGGATATTTATAGATGCAGCAGAGAGAGGAGGACTCAGCTCAGACAGGGAGATCAGCAAAGGAGGGAGGCAAGCCTGGGTTCACCCCCTTTTAGCAGCACCCGGGTCTGTGCATTTAACAGGCAGGCCACAGCCTCCTCAGCAGCTCAAACCTGAGTGCTTGTTGCCCTTTGCAGCCAGGGATTGCAGCCCTGAAAGAGCAAACCTGTGCCTGGGCTGAGGAGGGCAGCCCTGCCTCTGGTGTCCCAGCACTTCTCCAGCACGCCCAGGCACTGCTGCTCTCCTGCAGGGCCACCTGCCTTAGGGGCAAGGCTGGTGGAGGCACCACAGGTGGCTGCCATCGAGGGAATGGCACCATCTCCACAGCCTTGTCACTGTGTGGGGCCACCAGCAGAGCCAGGGCTCCCTGCTCCAAACCCTGCGGAGAAGGAGGTGCTCAGGGCAGGGACAGAGCTGTGCTGCAGGTCCTGACATCTCTTCATCCCTGCTCTACATCCCTTTCCCAGGAGGAGGCGGTGTGGTGGAGATCTGTGCTGCAGGTCCTGACATCTCTTCATCCCTTCTCTACATCCCTTTCCCAGGAGGAGGATACAGGATGGGACAGAGCTGTGCTCCAGGTCCTGACACCTCTTCATCCCTGCTCTACATCCCTCTCCCAGGAGGAGGAGATGGGACAGAGCTGTGCTGCAGGTCCTGACATCTCTTCATCCCTTCTCTACATCCCTTTCCCAGGAGGAGGAGACAGGATGGGACATGGGTGCTCTCTCCCAAGCCCCGTGCTCATCCCTGTCCCGCTCATCAGGAGGAAAGGATGAGCTGTGCACGTCCCTGAGCAGCAGCAGCGCTGCACAGAGCTCCAGGATCCTCCCAGGAAAGCACTGATCGTTGTGGGTAGGGGGACAGGACTCCTGGGTGACCTTTTCCACCCAAATAGCCTTAAAACTGTGCTCCATCCACAGACATCCAGACAACAGCCCTGAATCCAAGGAGCTTTAAACCCTGAGGTTTAACAAGTCAGATTCCTACTGCCTTCCCCCCACTACCCTGAGCCCTCCACGCTGGCTCTACAGCAGAGGCCACAGGACAGGAGGAGGGTTTTGGACCCATGCAGGACATCCCCCAGCAAAGTTTGCATTTGGAGCTGAGCTGCCAGCAGGAATTCCCAGAGAGCTCCAGTGTACCCCACACAAGGGTGCCTGTGGACAGCCCTTTAAACTGGATCTGCTACAAAACATGCTGACAGGTTACCTACATCCTTCTAACAATTCACCTGGAGCAGTCTGGCTGCTGAATCACTGTAATTCCTTGTGCTGTGTCAGGGCTGGGACAGATTGCTCAGCTGTGAGGCTGAGGATCACAGGGACCACATCTCCCTGCCTCCTGGGCAGCCTGACAGGCTTTTTTCCCTCTCCAGTGCCTTGGGATTGTTCTTTTCCTAATGTGCCAAGACCATTTTTCAGCCAGGTGCTTGCCTGAGTCCTCCCTGGGGCTCAGCAGCATTGCCATCATTGCCTGGCCTCCTGGCCAGGGGATCATCCAGCCAGGATCTTTCATGACTTCCCATGGCTGAAGATCTCCTCCAGCCCTTCAGCACGGCCAGCTGGAGGGTGCTGCTCCCTCCTCACCATCACCAGCAGGTGCCCAGGCTGTTCCATTGATGCCAGCAGAGAGGACCAGCCCTTGGCATCACTCCTGGTGAGGCAAGACTGTGGCAACCACTGGCCAGCTGAAGGGCTGGAGGAGATCTTCAGCCATGGGAAGTCAGGAAAGATCCTGGCTGGATGATCCCCTGGCCAGGAGGCCAGGCAATGATGGCAATGCTGCTGAGCCCCAGGGAGGACTCAGGCAAGCACCTGCCTGAAAAATGGTCTTGGCACATTAGGAAAAGAACAATCCCAAGGCACTGGAGAGGGAAAAAAGCCTGTCAGCCTCCCTCCTCACCATCACCAGCAGGTGCCCAGGCTGTTCCATTGATGCCAGCAGAGAGGGCCAGCCCTTGGCATCACTCCTGGAACCACTGGCCAGCCGAGCAATCAGCACCCAATTAATTCAGGTCAAGGCTGAGGAGGCTGGGCATGCCTCTCCTCCTTGTCATTATCAGAAAGGCTGTGTATTAATGTCCTTTATATTAAAAAAAAGTCATCGTATCATAATTTTTTCCTCATTGAAAGAGACAATTTGGAACTGGAATTGAGACAAACACAAGCCAGGAGAAGCGAGTGCAGAAGGGGAGAGTTTAAGAAAGGTCTTTAGGTAATATCCATCGTTCCCTTATCAGTGAGGATATTAAATGTATTGAAATGCTAAGCAGCTCTTTAAGGGCTGTCTCTGATTTTCATTAAACAAGCAGGGGATGAGCAGGAGGGAAGGGGATGCAGCACTGTTCTCTCTCTAAGAAATTCTGATTGCTGGATATTAACAGCATTAATGTCCTTTTATCCAAGAGCACCAGGGCTGCACTTGCCTTCTTGCCTATTCTGTGTCTTGCTGAAGTGGAGCTAAGTCTCTGCTGTCTAACATGGGCACACAGTGGCTTTGGAGCTCTTAGGGCCCAGGGATGCACAGCAAGAGTCTCCCAGGGACCATGAGTGGGGTCCCTGCATCTCCCAGTCCCACCAAGTTCCTGCTGCCCCAAAGGAGGAGTTAGCTCATGCCCTGGCAGAGCAGCAGGTCCTGAGATGAGCAGCCAGAAGTTCAAACCAAGTGAAATCACCCCAACAGCCCAGGCCTGAGGTGGCAGCATCACCTGAGGGACACGGGGGACTGGGCTTGGAATGTGTCTGGCATTGAGTCCTGGGGATCCCCAGACATCTCCAAGCATGGAGAAAAATCCTTCTGTGCCCTGCCTGAAGGAGAGGGGAGCACCTCTGCCCCACACAGTGCTGTACTGACTTCAGGCACTGGGAACCACCCAAATTCCCACCAAATGGGAACATTGGAGGGAACCACCACAGCGTGGGTGACAGCAGGGCTGGGGCCACACAGGACCACAGCAGAGGGTTTGGGGGGCTCTGCAGAGGGTTTGGGGGACTCTGCAGAGGGTTTGGGGGGCTCTGCAGAGGGTTTGGGGGGCTCTGCAGAGGGTTTGGGGGGCTCTGCAGAGGGTTTGGGGGGCTCTGCAGAGGTCCCCAAGCCTGTCTGCAATGCTGCATGGCCAGCTGAGCACTTGCAGCACTCCAGCTCTGCATCCATCTGTGACAGCCTCTGGGTTTCTCTGCCCACAGCCCAAAGATGCTTTGCTGGAAGAAGAAGCAGAGGTGCAACACAGTCAAGCCCAACCCCTTCAAAGCCACATCACAAAACAAAAGCCATGAATTGGGTGCTAAAATGGCACAAGGGCCACAAGTACACCTCAGCACTCTAAATATCTTTCATTTGCCTTCCAGTTTCTAACCTTGGCGTGCCCCTGGCTCAGCTCTGAATGGTCACAGAGGCTGAAGGTTCTGCTGCTAAAGGTTCCAGGAGCTGGGGCTTGAAAACACCTGGAAATAACACAGCTGCCCATGGCATTTGTGAGAGACAGAGGCTGTGGAGGAAGGCAGACAGCCCTCATCCAGTGTCCATGCACTTGGAAAAGAAAGGGGCACAGGGACAGCCCCAGAGCTCTCTGGAGAAGGTACAAACAAACAGAAATTAGCTGGAGTTAATAAAACAGGGGCTGCCACGAGCCCAGGCAGCACAGCATGTGTTTAACCCCAGTCTCCAGAGCCCAGCAGCTCCAACATTGCCAAAGGGAATGGCTTTGTGGGCTAAGCAGGTGGTTTGAAACACTCAGACTTTGGGAAAACACAGTTCCTGCAGGACAGCTGAGTGAAACCCAGCTCAGAACCCCTCTCACACAGGAGCCTGGCATCCCCTGGTAGCCTTCAGGAACACACAATCTCTGAATGATTACATGGAGGTGCTTTATTTAAAGAGTTCTGGGTGTCAGGGGTACACAGACCCAAATCTGACCCATCTTGGTTTTGAGCTGAACATGTTTTTATATTCTATCATTATATAACTTAATTATTAAACTTACATTGGTCCATTGTATGCATTGATTTTACCCAAGCATGGATTTCTCGTGATCCCCCTCAAACCCCCTGACACAGTTTCTCATTCTTTAAACAATAATTATATCTAATCACATCTAATAATGATATAATTTATCATATACTGACCACACAGATGCAGTTTCACATGATCTTAGCAAGCACAAGGCCTAACATTTCCCAGGGCCTTCCAAGCCTAACTTTCTTTCTAACTCCCCAAATTTTCTATGATTTAAAAATCTTTTACTATCACCCCTGCTCTGTGCCATTTCTCTTGTGTTTTGGACCCAGCTTGTGCTTCTTTCCTCCCAATTTATTCCACACTTTTCTCCACTCCCTTCTGTCCTTGCTCTTTCCTTCCTCCTGCATGGTTTGCTGTGTCCTGTCTCTGGGGCTTTATCCCACATGGAGAGATGAGCAGCTCTGTGCCTGCCAGATGGCTGTGACACCTCTGTCCCCATCCCCTGCCACCCATCACCGCCTCCTCTCTTGCCAGAGCTGGTCACTGCTCCCAGAGAATCCCAGAATAGTTTGGCTTGGGAGGGATTTTAAAGCTCATCTTGTTCCCTGTTATGGGCAGGGACAGCTTTCCCTGGCTAAGCTTTGCTCCCAGCTCACCCTGCCCACACCACCAGCAGAAATGAGAGGAGAGCTCCCCAAGGCACCCCAAACCCTGATATTTCTGCTGTGGGATACAAACCCTCCCCTGGACCAAACGGGGCTCTCCCATGGTTGTTTCTTCTTGTGGTTTCTTGACCAAAATAATCAAGCCTGCCTTCAGACACTGTCATGGGATGGGAAGGAAAGCAGGACAACCTCACCAGCCGTCTCCAGAGTCCTGCAGAGGACTTGGAAGCAGAGCCCAACATTCCCAGTCTGCCATGGCAAACTAAAGATCTGTCTGGCCCCAAATCACTGGTGCTAAGGGCCAAAGACACAAGAGGTGCAGAAAAATCCTCCAGCCCCATCTCATGCAGACCTTGCACAGCCAAGAGAATTCTCTGATGCTGTTGAAACTGTCAACTTCAAGCACATTGTTTCTGCTGGGAGTGGAAATCTCAAAGAGACTTAATTACAGAGCTGGGCAGACCCAGACATAATCCTTTTGAAAGCTGACAATGAGACGCTGTCCAAAAATGATTTTGATGCTATAAAAACAACCAAACAAAGCTGAATTTCAAATGGGACGAGTAATGGGGGAACAAAAGCAAAATATAAGGGAACACCCAGCCACTTCAGAGTCCAGGAAGGTTTTTTTTTGTGGTGCTGGTCAGGCAGGAGCTGCTCCCACAAAATGGGATCCAGGTCCTACTCACCTTGGCTTTGCTTTCCCAGATCTCTGTCCGTGCTCTCTGCCACTTCAGGGAATTTGGGAAGTGTAAAGTTGGGGCTGGCAATGGGAAAGGGACAGTCCAAAGCCACAATTTTCCCCTCTGGTTTTGGTTCCACATCCTGGGATCCCCAGCTGCAGCTTCAGGTTTTAATATTTGCTCTGTCCCATGACAAAGCTGAGCAGGAGCAGGGAGTGTGGCAGCAGCAGAGTTTATTACCCAGCACAGGTCTCATCCTGCCCAGCACCATCCCTTCCTCTGGCATGCTGGATAAAGGAATTTTTAGGAAGAACTGGAGCTATGCACCCATTCCTGGCTATTGCAGAAAGTTCAAAATAACCAGGTTACCTTGGGTAACATCTCAAGTTTCTTCAAACATCCAGCCCTCCATCTCATGTCAGTGAGATTTAACTCCCTGTGGGGTGTGAGGGGTCAGTGAAAAGTCCTTCATCACTTCAAGGGTCAGGAGAAGGTGAAAAAACAAACTGAAATTTCATAAAGTG
>NC_031789.1:1908171-1912382 GCF_001522545.3 Parus major
ATATATTTTTACTTATTTATTTATTTAATTATTTCACAAAGAAAGTTTATTCAATTAACACCGTCTCAGGAAATAATTAACAGCTTCACTCAGAGATTGTCCAGAACATAAGCTGTGTTTAACAGAAGGTGGAAAAGGGTCAGGGAGGACAGAGATATTTCACCCAGACAGGACTCAGGTGTTGAAGAGAGATTTCAAGGGCTTGACCAAACCATGTTCTCCTGCTGCCTGCCCAGCTCAAGGCAGTGGGATCAGCAGCCAAGTCAGGAGCAAGGGTCACATTGCCAAATTCTGGCTGCTTTTTCCCCCTTGCCATGTTTTCAAACATTGTGAGGTTTTCCTAGCCTGCAGCATGATTTCTCCCCTGGTTTGGGGAATTTGGGCTAAATTGAAGTCAAGTGGCTTCAGATGAGAATGAAATCAAACAGATTATATTGCAGATATTGCAATCCTGAGAGGAATGCCCAGGAATAGGCAGGACAGACACTCTGCACTCATTTTCCTCTTGCTCTGACTGACAGCAAGCTGTCTCTAATTTTTAAATATACACATTTTTTCCCTTTCTATCTTTGGAAACAGTCTCTCCATAAGGCAAAGTAAACAGGTTTAATACACATAGCACAGACAAGTCTCTTCACCACTCTCAGAGGTTGCTCCAGGCAGATTTATTCACTCCAGCTTCCCCATGGCTGTTCTCCTCTCCTGCAGCCCATCCCAGGTGAGCAAAGCTCCTCAGCCCTGTTGTTCCATGGGGCACCAGGCAAGAGCCAGACAAGGTTTTTTATAAAGATAGAAGAACTGCATAGTTCATTTTTTACCATCAGAGCCAAAATGAGCCAGGTTGTAGTGATTTAAACCTGTGCAGAAAGTCTGGAGAGACCTGCCAAGTTTTGTGATAACACCCTAACATCTGCCCACAAGGCAAGAGTGTCTCCTTAAACACCTCAGCCCACCCAGGCAGCACCCCTAGGTCCACATCTTCTTTCTAAGCTTTCACTGAAAATGAGCAGAGTAATTCTCTTTCCCAGCATCATGTTGGGGACCTTGAGATACAATAAAAATGAGCAGAGTAATTCTCCTTCCCAGCAGAGTGTTGGGGGCCTTGAGATGCCCTAAAAATGAGCAGTGATTCTCCTTCCCAGCATCATGTTGGGGACCTTGAGGTGCCCTAATTTAGGCACTTGGCTCCCTTTGAAGGCAGCTCTGCTTCCAGTTGCAATTCTTGTCATGCCCTGAGGGTCTCTCATCCCATCCCAGCCCCTGAAAGCTTTGCTCCATGCCCCGTGTTGTTGTCATCTGGCTACGCAGGAGGACATTCCCCAACACCTTTCATTCCTTTGCTCCTCCACTGACAGCACCCAGGTGCTGATGTTAGCAGAAATAGGTTCTTATCTGGTGAGTGGCACACTCAGGTGATGCTCACACACAGCAGAGACAAGTCTCTTCACCACTCTCAGAGGTGGAGCCTTTTGTAGAGATACTTTTCTGTTTAGCTCTCAAATATCTGTATCCAAAGTAAAGCAAGTTGCCTTGACCTGGATATTTAGAGGCCGTTTGCCTTCTGCAGCAGCTCTTTCCTTCACTGCTTTGAAGAACTCATCTGAGCTAATAGCATGGGCAATTTCATCTTTATCCTCCCCGTGCATCTGCTGGTGCTTATAGGCTCTTGCATTTGCTGCCTCTCCCAACTGCAGGCGCTTTAATTTCGGTGTTTATCAGAGCTCAGGCATCATTCAGGTGCTGTGCTGGCTTCATCCCTGCTCTCAGATCTGCTCTCATCCCCTCCACGGGTCACTCTGCTGCTGTCAAGTGTTTTCAGCAGTGTTTGAAGGTGCTCACCCTTCAAAGGTGTCGCTCTGGACAGGGTGACTTCTTGCCTGGTAAATTCTAATTGCTGTGCCCAGCATTAGCCCTGCAACAAGACCTTGCTCAGTGCCTGTGCCTCCCTCTCAGTTGCCTGTTCTCCAGCCACACATCAGTCACCAGCTCTTCTGAGATTTCCCTTTCTTTCAGTGCTCTTTGATTAAAGCATGTCTTTTATATGTTTCATTTTTTTTTTCCCATGGTGTTCCCACATGCCTCGGGTTTCTGTGCCACATTCCCATAATTGGCTTCCTCAGCCTCAGTCAGCTGAACCAGACAAATCAAATGCTTCACAACCAGCCAGTGGCAAAAATAAGGCCTTGACACCTTTGTTTTTACCACAATTTGATGCTTCCTGTGGCTGTGAGAAAGCTGCTTGAAGCTCTCTGCCCATGCCAGGGAACTCCAGCATCCTCCCAGGAGCAGGTCAGGAGCAAACCCACCTGTGCTGTGGGGCAGAAACATCACACCTCCCTCTGCCCAAGAGGATGGAGTCCTCCAGGAGGATTTTGCCTCTCCAGAGGGTTCTCCAGCCTTTGGGGAGCCCCTTGGGGAGATGCTAGCCTTGAGCACAGCCTCGTGCTGTGCTCACCCTTCTGCAGGGCTTGGAGATGTTGGAGTGTGAGACACAGAGTGTGAGCCCTTGTCTCTGATCCCTGGCTCTGAGATCCAGGACAACACTGAATTCCATACAACATGAAATTTATGGGTGTGTTTTCATGGTGTTACATGAAAACAGCTGTTAAATTTAAATAGAAAAGCTAAAAGTGTGAGTGTGGAGATTAGAAACTTTTCTTTAGTCACTTGGTGAAAAAGTTCGAGTTTAAACTAGTTTAGAAAATAGAAGACAAGATAGAGGATTTAAGGTGTTGTCTCTTTTCCTTCTTTCTTCTTCATTTTCTTCTTCTAAAGGTTTTTGGGCAGTAGGAGGTGATTAAATAGAAAATGCCACAGTGCAGCACAAAGGTGATGGGTCATTGGGTCATTAAGAAAAATAATTTATGTGTCTATTGCTAATTGGATAAGAATAAGCATAAAGATAAAAGAACTGAGTAATTCAGAGCCATTTTGTACCATCAGAGCCAAAATGAGCCAGGTTGCAGTGATTTAAACCTGTGCAGAAAGTCTGGAGAGACCTGCCAAGTTTTGTGATAACATCCTAATAAACAAGAGAAACAAGATCCTAACGAGCTTTGGGCTTTTCTTCCTGACCTGGAGAACTGAGATAAACAGAACTCCCCGTGAGGGAGTATCCCAAAGGAGCTCAGGAGAGACTGAGAAACCCACATGTGAGAAGAAGTGAAAGCAGAATCAGAAAAAACAGATTAAAAAGTTTCAGGAGAGACAGATTTTGTCCCAGCAAGGTCCCTGTAGGGTCAGATGTGGAAACCAAACTCAGAAGACCACTCTGGAGTTATGATCACACCTTAGAAAGAGCAGAATTTTTGGCTTCTCTGCTTTTCCCAAGCTCCAGAAGACACCAGCCTGTCCTGGCATTATTGCAGGTGCCTTGGACTGGGAGGGTGGGTTGCACCATCCAGACTCTGGTTTTGTGGGGCCAAAATCCCATTAAAGATGTTGCCCAGAGTGGAGACACAGGAGACTGAACTGTACCAGGCTCTCACCAGCCAATTAAAAATTTTATCTCCCTGCTTGACTGGGAAGCTCAGTCTTGCACAGCAGAGCATCCATAACATGGTCAAGGTGGAAGATTTCCAAACCATCTTTTTCCTCTACCCAGAAGAAAAGGCTGCTGCTCCAGAAGTTATTAAATAAAATGACTGAAGGGGAGAGAAGGGGACAGAGAGGACAGAACTGTCTTTGCACAGCAGATTAGAGACCTGGGCACTTTTCCCTCCTTTGCTTGCAGGTTTACTCCCCAACTCTTGCCTTTCCTTAAAGCCCAGGCTGCAGATTTCCTGCCTCTCAAGTTCTTCCACATGCACATTCCATGGAATTCCCTTGTCCTGCCCCATTGGAAAAGTATTTTATACACCCCCAAAACACTGTGAGCACTTCCCATGCAGCAGAAGAGAGGAGATGAGGACAGCCTGCATCCAGGGGTGGCAGATGTCCTAAGGATGTCCAGCCTGGCACCAGGGCCTCCCACAGAGGGGACAATTTCCTCAGTGGACAGGGAGGAATTTCTGCAGCTGGCTGTAGCAACCAGAGCCCATCTGGAGTGGAGAGGAGTGGAAGGGAAATAGAAATAGAAATAAGAATAAGAATAAGAATAAGAATAAGAATAAGAATAAGAACAAGAACAAGAACAAGAACAAGAACAAGAACAAGAACAAGAACAAGAACAAGAACAAGAACAAGAACAAGAACAAGAACAAGAACAAGAA
>NC_031789.1:1912692-1923739 GCF_001522545.3 Parus major
GAATAGAATAGAATAGAATAGAATAGAATAGAATAGAATAGAATAGAATAGAATAGAATAGAATAGAATAGAATAGAATAGAATAGAATAGAATATCCTGAGGTGGGAGGGGTCCACAAGGATCATGGAAGTCTCCTGGCCCTGCACAGACAACTCTACCTCCCTTTCCATGCACAAGGAGCTGTTCCAAAGCTGTGATGCCTGGGGTCAATGCCAAGATTCCCTCCTCCTCCTCCTCCTCACCTGTTATCCACTCACCTGCAGGACAGCCCTGCAGGGAGAGGAAGATGAGGGATGTCTGCTTGCAGCAGAGCATCAGGAGCAGGGCTCAGGGCAGGGGTCAGGGCAGCTGCCCGTGCCTGCAGCTTCTTGCCAGGCCACTGCAGTGGAGCCTGGCCTGCAGCAAGCTGCACACAGCTGCCTGCACTGCCAGGCCTCCTGCTGGGCACCAATCTTCATCTCTTTGAAATCCACATTAAAATACATGAGCCACACTCTCTGGCCAGGGCTCCCAGCGCTGGATAATTGCCTTTTAAGTGCTTTCTAAATGCAAACTGCATGTCATTCTTACCACCATCGCCACCTCCCCTGCACCAAGTCTTTGATCTGCTACATGTCATGACAATATTGCAATTACCCTGTCAGTGTCGGGAGGTGTGGGCACGCAGGGATGGGAAGCACAGGGATGAGCCAGGCACTGGAATCCTGACCCTCCCGACCCAGCCTGCACACAAGGGGCTGGCAGGAGTCCTGCAGCATGTGGGGCTCATCAGGGAGGAGATGGATCCCCTCAGGTGAGGAGAAGCTGCAGGTTGAGGTTGGCAATGCAGTGGATCCCGGATTAGGCAATGGATCCCTGATGATGTGATGGAATCCACAACAACTGCTGTGTGCAACTTCCTGGCTGTGTGCTCTCCATCCTCTGCAAGGCAGCTGCAAAGTCCTTCTGAAAACCCACCCAGGTCCCTGCCTATGTGTCCTTTTTCCTCAGCACCACGAGCCCAGGATCTGCTGTGTGATGAAATGGCAAAAATCACTCAATTCACCCCAAAACCAACGTAGAGTCACAGAATAATAGAATCACTGGGGTTGGGAAAGCCCTCTGAGATCATCAAGTCCAGGTATTAACCCAGCACTGCCAGATTCATCACTAACCCATGTCCCTAAAGCAAAAAATCTACACATTTTTTAACCCTTCCAGAGACTTTTTCTGACTTTCTGCTTTGTGGGAAATGCTGAAGAAGAGAAAGAGAAAAAAAAAAAAAGAAGAGAAAAAGAAGCCAGTACCATTCTGGACAGGTCCCAGATCTTGATTTAAAGGTGCTATTTACAGACCTGGCAGCAAAGCTGAACTCTGACCCACCCACCCCATCCTGGGAGCTCTGAAGGCAGCAGCAGCCAGGCTTCTCCACAACTCACTCCAAATTCTGTGCCAGCATCATTCCTGGGTGCTGGGGGGCTGCTGGGGACCTGCCCCTGCCATCCCCAGCACAGCCAGACCCCGGGGCAGGGCAGATCCTTGGCACAGAGGTGAGGGCAGAGCGTGGCTCAGAAAACCTTTGGGGATGTCCCAGGGACACAGTGAGGAGCCCTGAGGTCTTTTCCTTCCCCCCCTGCTCCATCTGGCCCAAAGAGGGAGGGTGAGGCTGGCACACAGGTGGTCCCCAGCAGGATGGAAACACTGCAGAAAGAACCTGCCGGTGGCAGCAGAGCCTTTTGGACAGTCACGTCAGGAAAATCGCCCAGAACGCTCCTAATGCAGCTCTGTGGGAGCAGCCTGCACCATGGCACTGTCCACAGCAGCACCCTCCTGCTGTCACTGTCACCTCACAGGGGTCCAGGAGTGAGGAGCAGCCCCAGAGCAGTGTCCCAAGGAGAGGGCACAGGGAGCTGGCAGCCCCAGCAGGCACATCCCTGCCTGGCCCTGGGGAAAGGGGACAACACAAAGGGCTGTATGAACACTGCTCTCCTTCCCCAGTCACTCTGCATGGGTGACTCCCTTCTGTCTGTTCCTAAATCCTGCAGGGATCCTCTGAATATCAATTTATTTCCACATCACACGCCCCTCTGAGCCTCCCAGCACTGCAGCTCCCCCACAGCCGGCTCCCCCTCACTCACCACCTTTTACTCTGCAGTACCCAGCTACATCTCAGGCAGTGTTTCCCAATCTCCAGAGCTCCAGTCCCACCTGCACTGAGGGGCCAGGACAGCAGGGAGCTGTCTTTGAGCTCACCCCAACTTGCATTCTCTGCCTTGGGGTGCAGCACGGCTGGGGATGTGCAGCTGGCACTCCAATCCCCACGGATTGTGTCTGCAGTGCTCAGTCATTTCAGAAGGGATTTGGTGCTCAGCACTGCCTGGGAGCTGCTGCATTTCACACCTGGCTGCTCATCTGCACTGTGCCAGTGGCCACCAGCACAGACTTTGTGCCTACGAGTGGCCACAGCCACAATCTGCTTGGTGTGACACCAGAGGGAAACACCACACCAGGAGCTGCTGGGCAGATCTGCCATCTGGGGAAGGAGACAGAACAGAGCTGAGCTGAGCTGAGCAGGACAGAACAGAACAGAGCAGGACAGAGCAGGACAGAACAGAGCAGGACAGAGCAGAGCAGAGCAGGACAGAGCAGGACAGAACAGAGCAGGACAGAGCAGAGCAGAGCTGAGCAGAGCAGGACAGAGCAGGACAGAGCAGGACAGAGCAGAGCAGAGCAGGACAGAACAGAGCAGAGCAGAGCAGAGCAGAGCAGGACAGAGCAGAGCAGGACAGGACAGAGCAGAGCAGGACAGGACAGAGCAGAGCAGAGCAGAGCAGGACAGAGCAGAGCAGGACAGAGCAGGATAGGACAGAGCAGAGCAGGACAGGACAGAGCAGGACAGAACAGAGCAGAGCAGAGCAGAACAGAACAGAACAGAACAGAGCAGAGCAGAGCTGAGCAGAGCAGGACAGAACAGAACAGAACAGAACAGAGCAGAGCAGAACAGAGCAGAGCAGAGCAGGACAGAGCAGAGCAGAGCAGAGCAGGACAGAACAGGACAGAACAGAGCAGGACAGAGCAGAACAGAGCAGGACAGAACAAAACAGAGCAGGACAGAGCAGGACAGAGCAGGACAGAACAGAACAGAACAAAACAGAGCAGGACAGAACAGAACAGAACAAAACAGAGCAGGACAGAACAGAACAGAGCAGAGCAGAGCAGGACAGAGCAGAGCAGAGCAGAGCAGAACAGAACAGGACAGAACAGGACAGAACAGGACAGAACAGGACAGAACAGAGCAGAACAGGACAGAACAGGACAGAACAGAGCAGAGCAGAGCCCCTGCCTTGCTCAGTGCTGGTGGGAAGATGGAGAGATGTGGAGGCATTGCAGGAAGAAATGAGCTGGTACTTTGTCCTCTGCTTCCTGCTGCCTTGGATCCCACGGGTCACTTGAACCCTGCTGCCCCAGATTCCACAGACAGATCACCTGAACCCTGAGAAAGCTTTTTCCTGCATCCATTTACAGGAAGGGATCCTCTCAGCTCCCCAGGCTCCTCTTGCTTTGTTGAGGGTGGCTGGTGGATGCATTTCTCTCGTCCCATTCATTATTCTATCCATCTCACCCTTTCATTCATCCCTTCTCAAACTAAATAGCTCCTTTCTCCTCTCTTCTCATGTGGAAATCGCTCTCCACCCATTATCATTTCCATGATTTCACTGTCTGCTGTATCCAGTGCGATGAGACAGGAGGACACAGCAGTTCCTGGAGCATTTCTGGGTGTGTGGAACATCTGCCTTCTTGTCTTGTCTTAATGCATGTGGAAAAACTCATTTCCTCCCTTTTAGTGGTGATACCATCCCCTGGTGAGAGCTCAGTGCTCTCTGTTCCCAGGCCCTGTCTCAGTGCAGGGGCACTGGAAACACATCTGAGGGTTTTCTTCCCTCTCAGCTGTTGCACTTCAATTTCCTTCTTTTCACTCTCTCATGCTGCTGTAGGAAGATGCAGCGTGTACCTCCCCATGGTTCCTCACCTGGATATCAGGAGCATGGCCATCCTTCAGAGGGATGCAGTGGCCTGGAGGCATTTCCAGCTGTGGGTGGTGTCCCAGGCATCAGAGAAGCTCCAGCAGCTGCCCAGGCCAGCTCACTCTGCCTGGCTCAGCCTCTCTGTTCCACCCAACAGAGCAGTGCTGGGACAGAACCTTTCCCACCTGGGAGCTGGCTTCCAGCTCCTCCAGCCAGAGTCAGCTGCTCAGGGAGCTGAACAAACACTTGGGCTGCTACATTCCTGATAAGGCTCTTTTTTTATTCTGCAAAACAATGTCACACTTCTTATCTGACACAAATCCGCAGTGTTGCTCCTGTAGCTCTCCAAAGCAGGGATTTAACCCCAGACACGTTGGTGTGAACTTGGGTAATTATAGCTGCAGCTGCCTCCAGCTCTGCCAGGGCTGGGGGTGTTACAGGTGCTCTGTCTCAGCAAGGTGAGCAGGATTAGAGACATCATCCTCCCAGGAGATGGTGGCTCAGTCCTGGAATATAAATCAGCCTCTTCTCCAGGTGGATGTGTCACTTTGCTGACCCCCAGAGCGTCGTGCAGTGCTTTACACCAGCTCCCCTTGACTACCCAAGGCATTAGTGATGGCAGCTGGGCTTTGTGCTGTGCCCCTTCATGGCCAAGTGGTTTTTGTGTGTGGTTTCCAGGTGTCACACCAAGCCTGACCAGCAGTGGTGTGGCTCAGGGTGGCTGCTCCTGCCACTCCCCTGCTCTCAGCACAATTTGAGCCTGAAAGCACAATTAAAACCCTTTCCACCCTGTCCATTCCCTGTAGAGCCAGGCCAGGTGAGGAAAGGCCAGGTGACCAGCTTTGAAGTGCCAGCTTGAGGACAGCCTGGGGAGATGCTGCCCTGCCTGGGTGCTTGCTGGGCTTAGGGAGCCTCCCTGAAGGGCAGACCTGACACTGAGGAGCATCCTGGCACTTCCCAGGAGACCAGAGTGCTCCTCCACGAGGTGGGAACAACCCTTGTGCTGTTTGTCCCCGGCTGTCCCCGATGCCTGAGGCCACAATCACCATGGACAAGTTACCTGGGCTGGGCACAGTGGGGACAGGGAGCAGATGGACACCGTGGTCCTTGGGGTGAGCCTCAGGGACAGTGACATCTGCAGGGACATCACTTGGGTCCCAGCTGGGGACCCTTGAGCGGGGCCACCCTGGCTCTGCCCAGAGTCCCAAGGCCACCTAGGGCTGGTGGGGACAGCAGGGGACACGGCCAGGCTGGCAGAAAGGACAGAATGACACCACAGTGACATTTGCAGCCTGATCCCAGGAACCTTCTCAAATCCTGACACATCCCTTCGCCACCGTCTGGTGGCAGACCTCGCTGCTGGAGAGAAAACCCACTCATCCCCCGGGCTGTGGGGGAGAAATGGGAATTTCCCAGGGTCGAGGACAAAAGGATGTGTAAGGAGCATCAGCATTGTGCACAGGGCTGGGACAAATTTCAGGTCTGATCTCTGCATGTCTAATGGAAGAGAAGCCTCCCCACACAGGCTGTTCCACTGCAGCAGGGACAGGCTCAGATGCACGCTGAGGGAGGCACGCAGATGCCAGCATAATTAGCCACAAAATAGACTTTTCAGTATCACACAATGACAAAGGGGGGAGGAAAAAAAAGCTCTGCGTGCTGATAATTCCTCAGCGCGCCTCGGTGACAAGGAACTGGGACAGACCTGAGCTTCCACTGAGCCAGAGGAAAAGGTATTTTTAAAAAGCAGATTATCTGGTTAAACAGAGGGCAGGGGGCTGAGCCAGGAGATAATGGGGGTGTCTGTGACAGCTTTATTAGGAAGTGCCTAACGTCGGAGTGATTTCACAGAGGCTTTCAGAGCAGAGGCTGACTCTGAGAGCTGGATCCCCACCAGGGAGCCTTGGCTGCACTGTCACACGAGCTCAGATGGCTCCAGCTCTGTGCTCAGGGGACAATGGGAGAGGCAGGGATGTGCTGGAGGGTCCTGCTGGTCCTCCTGGGGCACCACCCGAGGGTGGCAATGGGCAGGTGCTGGATCCATGAGCCACCATCAGTAGGAGTAGCTCCACTAATCCACAAGAGGGGAATGCTCAGGAACACGGGGAATGCCATTGTCTCCACCATCAGGACTGGCAGTCCTGGTCCAAACACTCCCAGGCTTAGCAGGGGTAGGATACAACCCTTCCTTGGCCTTGCAGCTGGCCCTCAGGACACGCTCCCCTCCCTTTTGTGGGGTTTTCTTGTTGCTTCTGTCTCGTTCCTTGCTGTGTCGTGTCCCCACGTGATGCAAAGACCCCTCAGAGCTGGCATCCCACCCATGCAGCTGACCCCAGCCAAGGACAGTCCTCAAGGGTGCTGGCACTGCCCAGGCTCCCCAGGGAATGGGCACAGCCCCGAGGCTGCCAGAGCTCCAGGAGAATCTGGACAACGCTCTCAGACAAGGGTGGGATTGTTTGGGTTTTCATGCAGGGCCAGGATTTAGACCCAATGACCTTTTTGGGTCCTTCCCACCTCAGAATATTCCATGATCCCATGATTCTCATCACATCTTCAGCACTTTTCTGCATTGAAGGCCTGCAGAGAGTTACTGTGAGCAGCTCCCAGGGTCCTGCTGCCCTCCTGGCAGCACAGCCTGTCTCACACAGACACCTCCTGCCACTGACCCCTGTAGAGCTGAGCCCCAGAGGTTTGGGAATGCACAGAATACATGGATGGGATGGGTGCATGGGGATGGGGCACAGCATTTCCTTCTCCAGCCTCCTCTGCCAGGCTGTCACCAGGCTGCACTAGCAGGATGCTCACCACTGAGAAAGCCAGGCTGGGATCACCCCGTTCCCAGGGACCAGCCAATAATGCAGGGTACCAGAGGAAAACAAGGCTTTGCTAGAGTGACTCCCAGCCTGGGTCTCTGTTAGCAGCTGTAACTGGAACAGGGGCACTTGAACCTGTCTCTAATCCCAGATTTTACATGAGCTGAACAGGTCCTGCCACTTGCCTGGGGCTTCCCGTGGGATTGACAGCCGCTCCCGTGCTGCCCGGGTGCCCTGGGCAGCCAGAGCTGCCCCGAGTGGCTCCCACCATCCGGGCCAGGGCTTCCCTGGGAGACAAGGGCAAGCTGGGCTGCTGGGACTGGCCCTGAACATGCCCAGCCCCGGCTCTGTCCGCAGGCATCAGACAGAGGATGGAAATCCAGGTCCCGGGGAACAAAAGGCTGCGGCGCCTCTGCCCCCAAAGCCGCCAGCTCAGCGTGAGAGGATCCCCAGGGCTCAGCGATGAAGCTGTCTCTGACAAGGGGAGCTAAAGATGCAAGAGGCAGCATGAAATCACGGGTGACAACCATAACAGGCAGCTCCAGACGTGCGAGGGGGAGCAGGAGCTGGGCTGCAGCCAGCCGGGAGGCGCAGCCGCCTTTGTGGCCAGCGCTGCATGTGCCATGGCACAGGAGGGGATGAGACAGCCCCTGCCTGGTGACACTGTCCTGTCTCACAGGGACTGGGAATTGTCCCAATCCTGGCCACAATTCCAGCTGCTGGATCTTGCTGTCCAGTGCTGCAGAAATGTATTTAACACAGAGGGGATGGCAGCACGCAGAGTGCTTCACCTTCTCTGGGCTGCCAGCCCGAGTGCCCAGCTAGGACAGAAAACACTTGCTCTTTTCCTTGTGAAGGTATTTCTGTTCCATTATCAGTTTAACCCACAATGCCTGAGCCAGTGCCCAGAGTCAGACCCCAGAGCTGTGGAACAATCTGCCTGTGCTGGGATGTTCCCTGTGCTGTCTGTGGTGCCAGGGATGCTCCCATCACCTCCTCCCATCACCTCCTCCCATCACCTCCTCCACATTTCCCCTTTGTATGCCTCTGCACAAGGGCACCAGAATTTAGCCACCCTCTCTTTCAACTTTTCCCCTCTCTCCTTTCCCCCAGTCTGTAACAAATCAGTGAAAAGAGGGAAGAGAAGAGGCTCCAATGACAGATGGAGCTGGCACTATCATCTCTCTTAACTGTCACGGAGAAAATCACACGGCAGCCACTGAAATTCAAATTAGAGTTTTGCTGAAGCTGCTAAAACTCATCAAAAGATATCTTTGAAGTCCACTGGCAGGCTGGTCATTTCTTTTAAATTAGTCCCTGTTGAAAATGAAATTGCAGGGAGTTGGTGTATTAGCATATTGGAGTGAGAGAGACAGCATAATGCTGCCTTTCCAGGGAGCAGAGGCAGTTTGCTCCCGCACAAAATCCACATTCCAGCCGGGCTCTCACTGCATTAGTTGAAATGAGAGAGTCATTTCCAAGCTCCCATTAAGGGGCAGGGCTGGAGCTCACAGGGAAGGTGGCAAAGACAGGTTGGTGCTGTCCCTGTGTCCCTGCCCTCGGAGCCAGGTCCTGGCCACAGCCACACAAATGAGGAGCTGCCTCGTTAGAGGAGCCAAATTGATGCCCAAGGGAGAGGAACCCGTCCAGACCCAGCCCAGGGAAGGCTGATGTGGTGTTCAGGATGTGCAGCTCATCACAGCCCTTTGGGGGATGCAGAGCCAGGGTCAGTCCCACAAAAGCAGGGACAGTCCCCTCCCCAGGCTTCTTCCACATTGTGCTTTATTCCAGCACCTTCCAGACAGACTGGAGTCAGCATCCTGCTGTGCCAGAGGGAGCTGAGCCCCAAGGAAGGGCCCTGGAGAACCCCAGACCACCCTTGGAGAGCTGCAGCAGCACCAGCAGGAGCTGCAGGCAGATTTCCTCTGAAATCCAGCCCTGAAAAAAAAAGGATCAGTCCCAGCAGTGGCTTCTCCTCACCTGAACCCCAGGTGCATCCTAAAGGTGGCTGTCAGAGGTGAGAGCAGGCATTCACAGCCCTGCTGTGGTGGGACTCCCCCAAGGTACAGCAGGATGGGGAGCAGTGACCCCAAGAACAGCTGCAGAATCTCCCATTAGCAGATTTTCTTTCAAGGCAGACAAAATTGGTCTGTCAGCCTGCTCCAGCTCAGTCCAGATTTGCCCAGAAATACTGATTTTTCAGGATGAGTACCAGCCTCCTGCCCATCTCCCAGGCCCTTCCCTCTCCTGGGAGACCAAGCACAGCATTCCTACTCCTCAGGAGGTACCAGCCACTGCTTTTCCCAGCTCCACCAGCCCAGGACACAGAGTTTCCTTTCCTGCCCTGAATCCCTGAGCAGAGGTTTCCCAATCAGCCCCAATCCTTAGGCAGACAGCTGCTGTTGGATAGAGCTGTTTCTTTCATCCCTGATGTGATGGGATTTAGAGTGGCACTAGTCACACTCTGGTGTCTTGACACAGAATGTCTTGGAGCCAAGAGCTATCTGCTGCAGATTTCACAGGGCTCTGAGAGGGGTTGGGAGCAGGTCAGGGATGGAGAGCGTGGCCAATTCCCCCCTGAGCTGCAGGAGACAGAGCAGAACTTGCCCCAGAGCATGTAACCTGTGACATTTTCCTGAACTAATGCAAATTGCACCAGCCCAGGCAGAGCAGCTCCTGCCATCACCAGCACACGGCACAGGCTGAGCAGAGGCTTTTGCTGAGGGTTTTGTCAGAAAGGTCACACAGTCCAGAGCTCAGCCTGTCCTCCAAATTGTTACTTCCTTACTGTGATTTTCCCTGGATTTCTGACAAAGCTGCACAAGGAGGCACAGATCCAATCTAGCAAATACACCATCAGAGTGCACAGTGAGAAGGATTTTCTGCACCACCCTGGATATTTCATGGCATTTAACTGCATTTCCCAGCCTGGAGTGGGCTGAACAGCAGTGTTGGATGGGCTGGGGACCCTCTGAAGGTCATGCTGTGGTACAGCTCAGCATCCCAACATCCCAGGCAGGAGCAGCAAGCAGGGAAGCCAGCACCAGGGCTCTGTGCTTCTGACACACAGCCCCAAATTCCCTGCATGGGAGGAGGATTGAAGCAGCAACTGCAGCTTGGCCAAGGCCACCAATCTCTAACTGGGGAGGAAAAGCAGTGCCCAGGAATCACTGGGAACATCCACCATTGCTTCTTTTAGTATCAAGGAATCATGGAATGTGCTGAGCTAGAAGGGACCCACAAAGACCATCAAAATCCAACCCCTGGCCCTGCACAGACACCCCAACAATGCCACCCTGAGCATCCCTGGCAGAGCTGTCCAAACCCTCCTGGAGCTCTGGCAGGGGCTGTGCCCATTCCCTGGGGAGCCTGGGCAGTGCCAGCACCCTCAGGGGGAAGAACCTTTCCTGAAATCCAACCTGAGCACCCCAAGCTTTGATAAGCAGCTGGTCCACAACTGCTGGGATCCCATCCTGGCCAGCTCCTGCAGGGTGTGCCCGGGCAGGGACACCTTCCACTGTCCCAGGCTGCTCCAAACCCCAGCCAGCCTGGCCTTGGGCACTGCCAGGGATCCAGGGGCAGCCCCAGCTGCTCTGGGCACCCTGTGCCAGCCCTCCCCACCCTCACAGCCAGGAATTCCTTCCTCATATCTATTCTAAATCTGCCCTCGTTCAATTTAAGGCCATTGTGAGAGAAAGGAGCCACATTTTCTGGAAGGATGGATGGTAGGAGAAGCTCAGTCTGCTGGGCTGAGGGAACCACTCATCTCTTATCTCTTATCTCTTATCTATTATCTCTCTCTGATATCTCAGCTGTGCCCCGTGCTCTGGGATGGCCCTGCTGGAGCAGGGAGGTGACACCAGTGACCTTCTGTGGTCCCTCCAATCCTCCAAACTCGTTCTGGAGGATCCCTCTTCCCTGTTGTGAGGTTATATAATATATTATACATTATACATTATATATTATATAATATATATCATATATCAGATATCAGATATCATATTATATACATTATATATTATATATTACATGTTGTATATTATATATTATATATTATATATTATATATTATATGTTATATGTTATATGTTATATGTTATATATTATATATTGCATATTGCAAATTGTCTATTATATGTTATATATTCTATATTATGCATTATATATTATGTATTATGTATTCTATATTCTATATTCTATACTATATATTATATATTATATATTATATAT
>NC_031789.1:1923839-1941452 GCF_001522545.3 Parus major
TATATTACATGTTATATATTATATATTGTATATTGCATATTGCAAATTGTCTATTATATGTTATATATTCTATATTATGCATTATATATTATGTATTATATATTATGTATTATATATTATATATTCTATATTCTATACTCTATACTCTATATTCTATATTCTATATTCTATATTCTATATTCTATATTCTATATTCTATATTCTATATTATATATTATATATTATATATTATATATTATATATTATATGTTATACATAATATATCATATATCATATATTATATAACATAGAAAATAACACATATAACATATATCAGATAACAAACATATTTTACATATATTAAAGACAATATGAGATACAATATAAGATACAAGATCTAATAAAGTCATGAGATATAGATATTTAAAGATAAAACATCATACTGCCAGGACTTTTGTCCACGTTAGGTCAGTGGGTGTGGAACTAAACTGCTACAAAGTCGTGGTTTCAGGTGATTCTAAAGGACTGAGCTACTCCTCACTTGTGCTTCATCAATTTAAATTGTTTTGATATCAAGTCCATTTCAATTTATAAGTGGCAAGGAAGAATAACTAAGAATCACTAAATAGCTGTACCTATCTGAAATGCTGTCACATGTGACTCCATGGCAAAATATCCTCAATAAAATTAGCTTACCAAAGCTGTGGGGTAAAAAAATCCAGCAAACAGGTAAAACCAGCCTGCCTTTACACTGGAGAATTGTGAGCCAATTATATCTATTTCTCAAATAGATTCTGCAGATAAAACTCAGGGTTTGCCTTCAAATGAGCAAAATAATGCCTGATTTATGAGTGGCATTAATTGCTGTGGCTTAACATTGTGTTCCATTAATATCCACCCAAAATATTTCCAAGGAAGGATCTATTGAATTTTCTAAAGAGCCAAAATAATATCTTATTTGTAAGATATTTGTAAATTATGTATATTATGTATGTTGTTTACATTAATTAATAATTATATATTATATTATTAATTAATATATAAAGTATGTATATTATGTATGTTGTTTACATTGTAAATTATGTAAATTATGTAAATTATGTAAATTATGTATGTTATATATTTGTAAATATCTTACAAATATGAATCTTCCTGTCCACAAACTAAAACATGATCCACATAGTGATATGTGTGGCTCTGAGGGTATTGACTTTCAAATATTTTCCCAGGTATACAAGTTTCTAATTTTCATGGTGACAGTTAACATCATTATAACTTAGCAAAGAATCAGTATTAATTCAGTCCAATCAGACTTTTAAATCAAAATTCCTGCAAAGGCACTATACATCCCACAGTTTTACCAATCACACAAAGTATCAGCACTTCTGTTGAGGAATTTACACCTCGTCAAGCAGCCTCAAAGCAAGAAATTATGTCATGTGGATGGGATGTGGGAAGACACACACCTCTCTCCAGTAAGCAATCCTGTCAAAATCCACAGCTCACTGAAAATAAAAGGTTAATTTTAACATTTCCAGTGCTGATGTTTGTGTTGTTGGGTTTGAGTGTGCAGCATCACCCGTTAACTGAACAATAAACTCTCCTGTCCCTGTCCCTCCACAGGGCTCTGATAACAGAGCAGCCAAAATCCATGTAAGAGGGAGGATAACCAACAGATCTCTGTATTTCAGCGTGTCCTCCTGCCATTCTGACAGCCACATTCATATTCTGTGCAGAATAAATCTGCCCTGTGCCCCTGTGAGTGCCAGGTGGGAAGAGCAGGAGCTGCATGGATGCTGTGCTCACCTGTGCAGGGCTCCTGGCACACAGAGCACCCAGAAGGTGCAGCCTCTGACCAGGTGAAAGCCTCTTCCTCCAAGGGAGGGATGGGGACAGGATGAGGAAGAGGGTGAGCCACAGCAGTGGTACTGGGAGAAACAGCTGCAGGTTGGGCTGCATCTCTCAGTGTAAATCCCAAACCAATGTGTAACAGAAACACCTTCCTGCCATTGCCACACCATCAAGAATTACCCAGAGCTGACCAGGAGCAGCCTGAGAAGAGGCTGAAAATAGCACCTGAGAGCCCTTCTGTGGCTCTCAGGAATGGTAAATTTGGCATTACTCAACAAAGAGCCTGAGTTTTCCCTGCTGCAGGACAGCACAGGCCATCACAGAGGGCTCTGAAGCTGCAGATCTGCATCAGCAGGGTGAGGGAAAATAGAGTTAGATGGGACAGGTAAACTCAGGTAAACTGCACCTACATGAAAATTCTGGAATGGGCTTCCCCCAGCACCTATGAGCAGCCAGGAGCAAAATGTGTTGATCCTGATTAAATTGCAGAAAATAGTTTAAATGCAACAGAGGTCCCTTGCACAACCCAAAAGAGAGTTTTGGACACCAGGCTTCCAGGCCACCTTCTGCTGGAGAAACAGAGGCTTCTTCCAGATCCAGAGGATCCTCAGCTGCAGGGAAAGGGCCCTGGGAGCCTGTGATGCTGGATCTCAGCCCCTCTGGGCTGTCTGCAGAAATAGGGGGGAGGGAGAGCAACATGTAATTCACAGATTAATTTTGTGCCAGAGCAGAAACGCTCCTGAAGCAGCTGCTGGGCCACAGCTGGAGCAGAGAGCCTGCCCTGAGCAAGGCAGACCTTGCTGCCATGCAGCAGGCATCATTTGATGCTCACTAGCTGGGTACCATGTCTCCCCCCCATCATTTCAAGAGACAAAGAGAGGAGATGGTTTCTTCCTCCTGAAAGATAAATGCCTCCAGATTGTAGCCACTCGACAGGTCCACTGAAATTCATCAGTTCTGACATGAAATGAAAGCTGTAATAAATCTCCCTGTTGAATAGGAGATCAAAGGCAGATCATTAGAGCTCTTGGATTACCCAGTGAGAGTGCACTTCCATCAGCCACTGTGCTGCCAGTCCCCCGTGTCCAGAGTGACCCCTTTGACAGTGCAGCTTTGACTCTAAAGAAAAGAACAATTTTCCTATGAGAAGGTGCCCCTCTCCTGTGCCCACCTGTTCCCTGACTGCTGTCAGACAGCTCTGTGTGGCTCGTGGCCACGTCCTTGGCAGTGACAAGAACAGAGTGGGGACATTGCTGCACCCCACAGGCACAGCAGAAGGATTTGGTGTTGGCCCAGCCCTCAGGGAAAGCCCTTCCCCACTTCAAAAATCTCCTGCATCTTCTTTCCAGGGAAGGGAAGTCATCCCCAAGGTTTGAGAACCATCCCAGCTCAGCTGCTCTCCTTTAATTAAAAACAGACCTCAAAACTGCAAGGCAGAGCCCTGCAGCCCCGGAGTGGGGCCAGGTGTCCATGTCACTCCTGTCTCTGGAGTGATTTAGGATGTTCTGCTGATTTTCCACTCTGTTCTGTGGATTCCCAGCAGGAATCAGGAGCAATCTCTATTGCCTCTCAAAACACATTTGCTGGCAGCAGCCTATGACATGGCCACTGTCTCAATAAGCCCCACAGGGAAAATGTTCCCCTTTCTCAAATCTGCGTGGGTTAACCCCTTCTCTCTGCCTGGGCCATGAGATCCCAAACTCAGCCAGTCCCCTGGGCTTCCTGCTTCTTCATTTCAACCTCAGCAGCCAGGCTCACACATCCAAGCTGCCATCTGCACGTGGCTGCAGGGCAAGCTTGTGCAGGAGGAGCAGAAGGTAAGGAGGCTTCGAGCTGCAGGTGGTGGCTCCTATCAGCAATAAAGCTTCTGGTCCACCCTCCCTGGCTCCTTGGTCCTGTTGGGGAGGATCTTCTCCCAGCCTAATGCTGATCTGGGGAGACAGTTGTGCCTAAGCCAGCTGGAGAGTGAATTCTCTAGTTTCATTTCTCCAACAGCATAAGGCAATTGGGTGTTTTCTATTTCCCTGGCCTGTGGATTGTTAGATTCTCACCAGAACAAGCTGGCAAACATCATCTGACATCCCTGGCTCTGCACAGTTGGGCCACAGACGTTGCTCCAGGTGCAGCAGAGCTGGTCTGGGCTGTGGGCTGCATGCCCATGGGGACAGCGAGGGGACCAGGCCCTGGGGGAGCCACACAGAGGGAACTTTATCTCCATGCAAAACGTGTTGCACATGACAGAGTGAATTTCATCCCTGGAGAGATTTTATTTTTTTTTCCCCCTGAGACCAGGTTTGCTGAGCTTAGGTCTGAAATGAGGGACCATAATAAGTCCATTAGCTTCAGAGGAGTTATCCTGAGCACAGATCCCTCATTTTACAAAGGGCTAAACACAGAGAGGTTTAGCAGGGCAAGTGAGAGAACCTCTGCCATTTTGCACGGCTGTGATGTGAAAATCAGTGCTGGGGTGAAAGTGGGGTTATGTGGGATTTATTTCACTGGCTGAAACATGTGATGCTGGTAATCAAACTTCTCCTGCTGTGGCTGCTCTTCTGCTCTGCAGGACGGGGCCCCAAAGGGTGTGTGGGACATGGAGGATGTGTAGGGGGGTGTCCCATGAGATGGGGGGTCCTGTGGTACACCCAACCACACACGGTATCCTCAGTTCCATGGTATCCCAGAGAATGGGGAGTCCTGAAGACACAGGTGTTGATACATTGAGCACCCTGAGGAGAGACACTTTGGGAGGATTTGGGTACCAGCCTGGCTGGCTGCAGGGAAATGTCTGCAGCTGGGCAGAAAGCAACAAAAAGCCATCCCAGCACTGGGGCTCTGATAATGAAGGAACAACCCTGCAATTTGTAGCTGAGCCCAGAGTTTTGGAGGCCCATCTTGAGGCTTTTGAAGTGCAAACCAGCACAACACCCCCCATTGCCCAGCTCAGACTGGGAAGAGCCCCAGCCCTTTATGTCACCTCCAGCACAGAAGGTTTCTGGGACCCCTGAGCACAGTCCCTGCTGGACACTCACAGATGAAACTGCTGAGCAAGATCAAACACAAACCATTCCCCAGGCTCCCCCCTGCCTGCTCCAGCTGCCTGATAATCCTCTGACTGAAAGGGAACCTGAACCCTGAGTGGTTTCGTGCACTGGGAAATGGAGCTGAGCCCCCAAACCCTCTTTGTGCAGGGATAATGGTCCTGGTGCCCTCCATCCCCACACTGTCCCAATCCCCACTGGCACTGACCAGCCAGCAAGATGAGCCCTGGAGCTGTCACCACTCCGAGCTTCAATCCAGAATAAACCAAACTTTTTGTTTAAGGTAGTAGTTTTTAAAAAAAAAAAAAAAATTAAAAAAAGGGGGAAAAAAAAAGGCAAAAAAAAGCAGTATATGTCTTTGATCTTGAATAAAGCTTTTATCACAGCGCCTTCAGTCCCGGTGAGCGAAGGGGATTATCTTTCTCTCACACAAAAGTTCACCTCCTGGTGCAGGTCACGGGAGGAAGATTTCACTGGAGTGGGAGGCGTTTCCTCTGGGGCATTCACCTCAAGTCCAGCAGGCAGCTGCTCCCAGGGAAACCTTTTCATGAGCTAACCTACTGCCTCAAATCCTTTCACATGCAAAGGGAACAAAAATAAGAACCCTCCAAAAGAAAGAAGCGGACGCAAACTCCCTGACAATCACTGCCAGCCTCATTTAGCAGCATCAGCTCAGCATCCTGCCAGCTATCCTAACTCCCAGTCAACAGCCAGGACTCAGGGAAGTCACTTGAGGCTGTGTCCTGGCCCAAATCCAGCCAGAGTAGGGACTGGATTTAGCCTGGATCTATCCTGGATCTGGCCAAGGGTGTCCCTGTGATGCTGCTCCCCATGTCAGGCTGGCTGGATCCGTGTGGATCATCCCTTTACCCACAAATTAATGCCAGATGTTTTCTGTCTGCAGTGGGGCTCACTGCCTGTGCTCTGGGCAGCCTCCCTGCCCTCGCCAGCCCTGCCTGTGCATTGTCAGATAATGGCATTTACTGAGAGTGCCTCCAAACTGCTGCTGGTTCCTGGCAAGGTCTGGGGGCAGGAGACAGCATCACCAGCACCCTGTAAACTGTATGCACCCACCTCCACTCTCCTACAGCCATGGGGAGCAGGGTGCTGCTGCCCACCTGCTCAAGGAAGGGTGCTGTGGTGCTGGAGACACAAGCTGTCCCTCTCCCAGGACAGCCATGGAAATGACAAATGTGCTTTGACATCAATTATGTTGCTTTCTTGTTCAGCCAAGTAGTAATTAACTTAAGTGAAGCAATTAGGTAAACTTATCAAGTGAAGTTTGCAGTACCTTAAACAAATAGCTAATTGGGCTGGGAAGGAGTGGAGATAAAAGGGGATGGGATGAAACCCCCAAAAGGGGCCTGGGGGTCCCCCGAGGCTGAGGCTGCTGCAGGCATCAGTTCAAGGGGGAAATTCTGCGATGAGTGAAACATCCCTCCTCCCATCCACACCTCTGAAATTGTCCCTCCTGCTCTTCTCAGGACACAGGCAAGAGGCAAAGACAGGGCCCCAGGGGTCTGCTAAGAGCAGTGCTAAGAGATGAAGTGATCGATGGGGACCCCCACAGTGTTCAAGAGACTGTACAAGCAGGTCTCAAAGCATTTGCTGATAATAACAGGTGAGGCAGAGGAGGGACCTGGACACTCAGTGATGGATTCCCTGCAGGGACAGCAAGGACACAAGTGACTGTGCCTCACTCTCAGCCTTCTCCCCCAGAGGAGCAAGAAGGGCTGGGTGTTCTGCTGGGACAGATGGTCACAGGACACTGCCCCATGGAAAGGTGGGACAGAGGCATGGAGAGAAGTGCCACAGTCCAGATACTCCTGGGAGCCCCTGTGTCGCCCTGAAAACTCAGCTTCTGAGCTTGCTGACATGGTTTTCTAAGGACTTTCCCAGGACAGTGACTGTAAACATAGATATGTGTACATTCTTTCTGTTCCACGTCTTGTGATGGGCATCTCTCATGGGCAGTGCAGTGAGAAAGTGTTATCCTGACCATCCCATCCCTGGCTGTGGTCAGAAACCTATAAATCCTGGGAGGAAAAATAAACTCTGCTCTTCTTTTCACCACACCTCGAGCTGTGTGAGTGTGATCTATTCATCTCCAGTGGTAACACCCCTGTGCTCCCAGGACCCCATCACTTGATAAAAGACTTAAAACTCTGAAAAAGGTCCCTGAGGAATGACAGAGAGTCAGCACAGCCACTCCAGGCACCAGCCCCATGTCCTGTGAGGAAATGGATGGTGTGTCCCTCGGGCAGGTGGTGCCACCATCCCACCCTGGGGCATCATCACTGCTCAAAGACCCTTCCAGATTATTTTCTCCGCGGTGCATCCAGACCACTGCCCTACCTGTCAAGCCAATGAGCTGCTAAATTTTAAGATCTAATTTCCAGATTTCAGAAGAATCCACGGCACACTCTGCTTTTTAAGGGTTGCTAAGGTGTTGAATCAAAATGCAATACTATAAATCTTTAATGCACCCCCGTGTCGCAATGAAGCTGGAATATTTTAATCACTGAATAATGAAGTCAATACTCACCAATCTCAGCTGTCATTAGAAGAGTCACATGCCTCTGTGTGCCCTGCTGGAGAGGAAATTTTGCAAGTGGACTGGATTTGCCCAGAGGAAACGCAGGCAGGAGCAGCACAGCAGTGGTGGGACATGAGTGGGTGGGTTTTGCAGCTCAGTTTTGTGACCAGCACTGATGGACTTTTTTCAAGGGTGTGTAGTGATAGGACAAGGAGGAATAGCTTTAAACTGAGAGACAGAAAATTTAGATTAGCTAGTAGGAAGAAATTCTTCCCTGGGAGTCTGGTGACCCCCAGCACAGGTTGCCAGAGCAGCTGTGGCTGCCCCATCCCTGAAAGTGTCCAAGGCCAGCTTAGACAGGGCTTAGAACAATGTGGGATAGTGGAAGGTGAATTTAGGGCATGGAATGGGATGAGCTTTAAGGTCTTTCCAACCCAAACCTCTTTGGGATTCTGTGATTGGTAAATAAACTTGAGCTAACCCGTGATGTGGTTCCTGGTAGGAATAACAATGGCTGGAGCATTTACAGCTGGGATGAGCACTGGGGTTTTGAAGTGAGCACTACCAGGCTGCTCACCTTGGTACCAGGAGAGTTTTGTCCACTCCCACTGAGGACAGCCTAGAGTGGGAATGTGCTGCATCCAGGACCAGACACCATCCTAGAGCTGGAAAAGTCCTGGAGACAACAGCGTGGAGAGAACCAGAAAGGGCAGAAGTGGAAGCTGGTGGGCAGAAGGGCAAAGTTAGAAGAGCTCTGTGAACGCTGGGCCATGCCTGCAGGCAGGAGCTGCTGTGTCCCTGGCACAGATAGAGCTTGGAGCTGCAGGAACCACACAGGTGGGAGGAGGGAAAAGGGGAACAAGCACCAGGCACTGCTGAGGAACACCAGCTTCATCAGAGAAAGGAAACCCCTGGAAATTCAGCATCAGGATGGCAAACAGCCACAGCCAGCACGGAGGCTGAGCACAGGGAGAAGTGCTGATGTGTCTGCCTGCCCCAGTTTGGATGTTCACAGTGTGAACATGAGCTCAGGTGTGTGGTGCCACCACTTCCAGGGCGTTCCTCGTGGTGCCTTGCACTGTGACAAGCCCTGATGCTGCAGTGGGGCTGCCAAAGCTGCATGTCTGAATACTCATGGAACCTGCATGGTCTGAAGAACATCACCAGGACCAGAGGGACAGCACAGAGGGACCCTTCACTTGATTTCTCCAGAGCTGGGTCCAAATGCCATTAAGACAGAGCTGGTGGGACCTGTGGGAAGTGGGATAGGTGAGAAACTGCTTTGTTCCATCATCAAAGGAGGAGCAGTCATAACAGGGCTCTCACAGGGCTATTGCAGTGGGTGCAGAGCTGCCAAATGGTCCCCTGAAGCACAGGAAATCTCCCTGGCTCTGCACAGAGCAGAACAAAGTACCCTGGATAAATGTCATAACTTTGAGTCAGGTATTCCTCCCTCAGGAACCTGGTGAGACAAACTGCCCACCTTGAGTTGTCCTGCTCCAACCTGCCTTGGCACTGGAGCCCACACTTAAAAGTCTTTTGGGTTTTGTCCATTTTTTCTCTAGCTGAAGAATGGAAGCAGCACTCTTGAGTTCAGGGTTTGCTTTGACTGGAGAGGGACGTTTTCAGGGGTGTGTAGTGACAGGACAAGAGGAAACTGTGAACAAGGGTAGATTTAGATTGGATATTGGGAAGGGATTGTTCCCTGGTAGAGGATGCCCAGAGAAGCTGTGGCTGCCCCTGGGAGTGTCCAAGGCCAGGATGGACAGGGCTTGGAGCAGCCTGGGATAGTGGAAGGTGTCCCTGCCATGGCAGGGGGTGGGACTGGGTGGGCTTTTAGGTCCCTCCCAATCCAAAACATTGCAAGCTTCTATGATAGTTCTCTGTTCCAGTTAGAGAAACGCAGCTAAATCCATGGATTCAATCCTCAGGGGAAAAATTGAAAAGATCTGTCAAAAATTAGCAATCACAGAATAAACAGAGGTTGGACAGAAGCTCTGAGAATCACCTAGCTCACCACAACCAAATCAAATCAAATCAAATCAAATCAAAACCAGCTCAAATCACTGCTGTACCTTCATCTCCCAGCTTCACTAAGCCCTGGGAGATGGTGGAGCTGGTCACACCTCAGGGTGTGACAGCACAGAGGAACAGCAGGACACACAGCTGGCATCCTTCTAGGGGTGACAGCACCATCAGCAGTGCCCATCAGGTATCACTTCTGTTCCACTCTTTTTGAGGTCGTGATTTAATAGTTGGGGCTTCCTGGAACTGCTCCCCTAGATGCCCCAGGGGCCTGGAGCAATCCTGCCAACCAACCCCTAAATTAATTCCAGCCTGGACAACACCATGGCCTTGCAGCACTGTAACGAGGTTTGGCCCTCCAACAGTGATGGACAAAATATTTACTTCAAATCTGAGGGGATGCAGTGATGCAAAGGGATTTCTTTCCCCCTCAGGCTGCTGCAGAAGTGTTCAGTGGGTGGCAGAAGATTTTCACCTTTAGTGGATGAGTCCAGTCACCTCTGAAGAGGGGACCCTGAGTGAGCTGGACCAGCATGGCAAATCCCATTTCCTCATCGATTTTCTTCAAGGATGCTCTGGAGGTTGCTGGGTTTATGTATTTGTGTGAGCAAGGGATATTAGAGACTCATGCCGTGAGATTATAACCAACACCAAAGGTTGTTCTCTCCTAAACCCCTCTTTTAAGGCATTAACAACTTTAAAAAAAACCCAACTCTTTGTGCTGGAGATGTCTCAAGCTTCATCACAGATAAAAAGGTTTTTTTTTTGGGGAAACCTGAGCCAAAATCTCTGTGGCTGTGTTCTGCATTATCTGAGCTTGTATTAAAAAAAAAATAAAAAAGGAAAAAAAAAAAAAGTGAGGCGGGGCAAGCACTCCCTGCTAATAGCATTTGTCATAATCCTCTTCTTCCATCATCCTGCCCAGCAACAGCCACTTGGGTCTGCCCCTGCACCTTCCTGCTCTCCCCTTTCCCTCTGGAGCCATCCATGCCCTGATCCAGCTGTGCAGGCACCTGAGATCTCTCCTACACCATCCCTTGGGCAGGCAGCTGGGAAACTCCTGCCCCCATCCCCTCCCTGCTGCCTCTGGGGCAGTGACCAGCCTGATTCTCTGCTCTCAGCAGGGCCATCAGCAATGCCAGGACGAGGCAGGAAGCAGAGAGGCTCAGCAGACAGTGGAATTGTGTGGGAGGAAAAGCCTCATCCAGGCTGTTCAGCACACGAGTGAAGAGCGTGGAGGAAGACCTCGACTGAGGTCAGGGAGGGATGTGGCACGGTGGGCAGGGCAGGGCCAGAAGGAAATGGAGCAAGCCCTGAATGAGCAGAGACCTGCCCCAAACACACAAGAGCAGAGGGTGGGGATAGCTCCCCTCAGACTGCCCCAGCCCTCCTCACTGCCCCAAACTGAGCATCTTGTGCAGGTGAAGCTGCCCAAGGTTTGTTGGGGGTCCTCAGAGCTCCAGCAGCGTGGTTTCCTCCAGGGCACTGCTGTCAGTGCTGGGGCTCAGCAGGGCACTCTGAGCATCACAGATCACTGCAGATGCCAAAGTCTGAACCCTCTCAGTGTCCCCAGGGATGAGAAGATCCTACAGCCCCTGCTGAAGCCCTTGGGCCTCCATTCATCCCCCTGAGCTGCAGCCATTGATTCCAGCTGCTTTGGGATTCTTTTCACTTCCCATTATGGCAGACAGGAGTTTCCATGTTTTAACCAACACCAGCTACTCCCCCCTCGAATTACAGGTCTGAGTAATCCCCCCAGTCCAGGGGAAAGGATTGTTCCCAACAGGAGACCTCTCCCTGCAAACACCTGAGCACGGCCCCAGCACTGAGCTGGTGACACAGGACAAGGAGATTGTGTCTCATTGTCCCCTGAGGGTGTGGCAGGGCTTTGGGAGGGGGAGAGCTGAGGGACAGGAGCAGAGTGTGGGGCTGCACCCACATGGAGGAGTGCAGGGACCTGAGCATCCCATGGCTTCCCAGAGCTGCTCCAATATGCTCAAAATAATCTCTGGAGCATCTGCAATTCTTTGCCAAGTGCTGAATCATCTTCCTGCAATGTTTGCATTAGGAATGCAGGAGTGGTAGAGCCCTTTGCAGAGAGCCAGGGAGGAGGGGACAGGAATGGGCACCGAGCAAGGAGAGCATCAGCAAGGATGTGCTCTGTGTGCTACCTGGCAAACACCTGGGCACATCCCAGAGGGACACAGGCTGAGTCTGGGCACATGGCAAGTGTCACCACCATGAAATGAGTCACTGTGAACCCCCAAAGCAAGTCCAGCCTGCCCTCACCCTGTAGGGAGACCCAACCTTGCTCCTGGAATCCCAAATCCAATCCCCTCCCATGGGTTCCCATCAGCTCCTGGCCAGCTGTACCAAAAGTGATCTGGAACAGCAATGCCTCGCCTTTAAAACAGAAAAACCCTTGGAGCCACAGAGAAATGGATGAGTAAAAGGGGTGTATTTATTTAGACTTTGACAGAAACTTTGATAGAATCCTACACTGGGGGATTTGAAATCTTTCAGCTTACCCTGGTTACACACAAGGACACAAGAACTCGTGTGTGTTTAATAGATCTTCTGAGATGTGGCAGATAGCAAAGGATTATCTGGGTTAGTTCATGTGAGAGGCTGGAGGGAGCTGCAGAGGGAATTCACTGCTTACAGAGACTGTCTGTGTGGCAAGGGGAACGCAGTGTTGATAAATGGGAGTTCACACTCACCACAGGGATCATCTGACCTGCTCCTGAGTACCAACAAACTCACCATCATCTATAACCCTGCTGGAGAAAGCCCCATGTCTACCAGACAGCTCAGTAATAACAGCTTTACATGCCCAGAGATAAAAAAAAATCAGCTTCAGATCAGAAGTACAATGTACTAAACCAAGGTGATGTTAGTGTGGCATCAAGGATCAGCTGATGGGGCAGCTCCACTCTGAGCTGGAAAAAATAAAAATAACACAGGCTGGATAGAGGGAACAACCCCCACACTTGTAATTGCCAGGGGGCCCTTCCAGCCATCCCACCCATCTTCTACCCAGCACAGAGCCCTCCTTGTGACTCCTGCAGGAGGCCAGAGTGGGAATTATTTTCCTGTAGGTTTTCCAGATGTGCCTCCACATGTCTCTACAGAGGGCAGACACGTTGAGAGGTGCCACCCCCGCAGCATGAGCTTTGGGAAGAAGGTCTGGGGGATGGCAGACCAGGGCAAGCTGGGTGGAGGGCTGGGGTGGATGGTGGCAGGACCTAGTCCAGGTGAAGGACAGCAAAGCAGAGGGACAAGGGTGGCTGGCAAGGGCTGGAGTTAAACTCTTCCCTACCAAAGTGGTGGCCAGAAGGCCAAGGTCATCAAGGAGGTGACATATGGCCTTGGCCTCCTTGCCAGAGAAAGCCAGATTCACATGTCAGGGAAAGACATCATCACACCCATCAGCAGGTTCAGCACAGCTGGAGGGGCACAGATTATCTCCCCAGGCAGCCTGAAACCTCAGGCATGGCTCTGCTTACCTTATTTCAGCCAAGAGGAGGAGGGCAAGCTCCATCTCCAGCAGGAAGCCTCCAGTGGGTGGAAAACCTGTATTTGCAGAGTCCCAAGCTAGATCTAATCTATCCAGACAGCCCCATTTACCCAGACAGCTCCTTTGTGCTGCTAACGAGGATGTGCACAGCAGACCCATCCTGGCCAGCCCTCCCCAGCAGCAGGAGGCTCTGGGGCCAGCAGGAAAGGCTCTGAGAGGCACAGAGGAGAGCTCTCCATGTGCTGCAGGGCTCTAAGCATCCCTGATCCATGGGATGAAGGAACACAGGCCAAGAAAGTTGACCCTGAGGAGCAAGACAGGGAGTGTTAGAAGTGGAGAGGTCACTGTCTGGACTGGCCACAACGCTGGGCATCTCCAGGCTGTCCAAGACAAGGGAAACAAGGCAAATCTAAGCATTTGTGCCCTGCACAGATGGGCCCTGACTAGTGTTGATGCTCTTCAGCACTTGCCAGAGAGCAGAGATGGCACCAGCAGCAGCACAGGGGCGAAGGCTGCCACCAGTTCTCTCCTCAGCCATGCCAAGCAGGGCGAGCTCCTCCACTCTTGTACTCTGTGGCACATTTCCCACCTCTTGACTCGTGCTGGTGGTTGTTTCCTGCACAGCCTGCTGTTTACATGTCACATTCTGCTGAGGGTGAGCAGCTGTAGGCAATGACATGTCCTTGCAGCGATGCTCAGAGCAGGGAACCCCTTCTGACCTGCCCAAAGCAGCTCCTAAAGCCCCCAAGCATCGCTCAGGACCCTGCTCTGAGTCTGCATCCTCAACAGTTCCCTCCTGTCCCCATCCAGCCAGCATTTCTCCTTCCCAGGCACACAGCCTGGCATTTAGAGCTGCTCAGCTGTGCCCATGTGCTGGGAAATTCAGATCCTACTGTTCCTTCAGCCTCTGGCTCAGCAAAGCCTTGCTGTTTCCTCACAGGACACATGGAAGTGCCATGGGAGTGTCCCAGCCCCACTCCCATTGCAGATGAGAGCTCTGTAGCACGACTTACCTGTTATTACATGGACTAAAAACCACGTTTTATCATTTTATCTAACATGATTAGAAGTCTGGGTAGATTTCCTGCTCTGAGTGATCATAAACAGCGCAGGGAAAGAAAATAGGGAGCTTCTGCTTTCAATAAAAGGAATTACTGTGTTAACACAGGAAATCAGGAATTTAGGGGTTCCATGCAGCTGATGGTTCTGGGGGCTCTGGCAGATAAATTGGAGAGGCAGCTGAGCACCCATCAGCCAGCCTGCTCCTCCCCAGGACAGATTCATCATCCTGGGGACACGTCTCAGTCTCACTGCAGCACAACACCAACATTTGGGAGAGCCCCTGTGGCTGCTGAAGCAGCTCATGTCTGTGCTGTGAAAGGACACTCAGGTTTGCTGAGCTGGATGGAGGCCACTGGAGACATCACTTCCCTTTTCCATGCCCAGATTCACTGGGGACATGCTGGAAGCCTGCCAGATCAAGAATAAAATTTGCCACACCATCAGCTGGGACCCCCAGGGTTTGTCCAAATCACAAGGAGAGTTTTCAGACCACTGGTATCCATTTTATACCTGCTCTCCCCAACAAGAGGCTTCAAGAATCATCCAGACTGCCTCTGTGCTCCCATCACTGCCATCCCTCACTTCTGGGCAAGCAGCAGAACTTTGCACCTAATTACACACAGGCTGGATTTAAAAACACTAAAATCCTTAACCCCAAAACGGAGCCTTGAGCACTGAATTTGCATATTCTGTGTTAAAATAACACTTGGGGGCTGTGAAATGACACTTTGCAAGGGAAATGTCAATTAAGGGCTGCTCAGGGCCACTCTGCCTTCTTCCCAAGGATCCCACAGCAACAGGAAATTTCTGACCCCAGGTCAGAAATGGGAGTTGTGCAGAAAACAGACATTTGCTAATGATCACAGGCTTAGTCCTGCACCCCAAATGAAAGGAGATTGTGCTGCTTTTGGCTGGGGTGGAGTTCACTGTCCTCACAGGGCTGTGTTTTGAATTTGTGCTGAACACAGGGTTGATAACTCAGAGATGTTTTTGTTATTGCTGAGTGGGGCTTACACAGGGCCAAGGCCTTTTCTGCTTTTCCTAAGGCCACGCTGGGGGAGAAGTTGGGGGTGGTTGGGAGGTTGGGAGGAGGCACAGCCAGGACAGGTGACAGCACAGGTGACTCAAACTGACCACGTGCCATCGTGCTCAGGGTATAAAGCTGGAGGGAAGAAGGAGGAAGAGCTCGTCTTCCCAAGCTGCTGTTCCATGGGATGGGGCCCTGCTCTCCTGCAGGTGCTGAATACCTGCCTGCCCATGGAAAGCAGTGAATTAATTCTGGTTTTCTTTGCTTGTTTGTGTGGCTTTTGGATTCCCTATTGAACTGACTTTATCCCAAGCCAGGAGTTCTCCAGGTTTTACCCTTCCAGTTCTCTCTCGGATCCCACTGGTGGGGGAGTGAGCGAGAGGCTGTGAGGGGTTTGGCTGCTGGCTGGGGTTAAAGCAGGACAGAGATGTATAAATCACAGAATCATAGGATGCTTTGGGTTGGAAAGGACCTTAAAGCTCATCCAGTCCCACATCCATGGGCAGGGAAACTTTCTACTGTCCCAGGTGGCTCCAAGCCCCATCCAGCCTGGCCTTGGACACTTGCAGGGATCCAGGAGCAGCCACAGCTTCTCTGGGCACCCTGTGCCAGCCCTCCCCATCCTCACAGGGATGAATTCCTCCCCAATATCCAATCTAAATCTATCTCCTTTTAGCTTAAATCCATTTCCCTGTGTCCTGTCACTCCAGCATTACCTGATCTAACATCCTCCATGGGATGTCACTCCCAGTTTGTTACAGGCACTCTGCCACTTCCCCAGATCATCTGGCAGCTGAAACAGGAGGACACAGTGGATGGTCTCATGGTCCAGCCTGACCTCACAACAGCTTCTCTGCTTCCTTAGAGGAAGGCACCAAGGTCAAGAGGGCACAGGACTCCCCCAAAACCCAACAGCTCACCCAGCACCCAGGATAAGACTTGAAAAAAATCATTTTTTTTCAATAATTTCTCTTCCAGACAATTGCATCACACAAAACCCCACAGCTGCATCTCTCCTTCTCCATATTTTTATTTTTACAGAGAAAAATAAAAGAAAAAAGAGCATGACAAGAAACCAGCAGTATCAGTATCTCTAGTGTGGTACACACCAGACCAGGACGTGTCCTGGGAAATTCATCTCCCTCCCAGGTAAAACATAGGTGTTGTTACTGCTGCAATTTGCTCTGCTGTGCGTATCTCATCCATCAAGAAGCAACTGGAATGGGGGGATGTGAGTTATTATCTCCTCATAATGATATGGGAGCTGCTCAGTGGGCTCTGTAAAGCTGCAGAGCTGTTGCTGGGTGTGTGCTGCTGGCAGGACTCTGCTGTGGGTACGTCCACACAGCATCGTGCAGGAGGGATGGACCCCAAAAGGACAAACCACCCCAGTCTAACACCTCCACTGTTCTCTTTTCCAGCAACAAGGACCAAAGGGATCACAGCCAGCAGGTCCCAGGCTCATGTTCTGCCCTGTCTGAGCTGCCTCTGCCCTAGGATAGAAATAAGGCAACTTCTCCTCAAGCCTGCTGAACCTTTTTCCTCCCTCCACAGTTTTTCAGGAACAAAGAGAGGTCAGCTTCACCACAGTGCTCCCTGCAGATATTGGCTCACACAGAAAGGCCAGACACCTGTAAAGCATTGTCTGGACAATCCATTTCCCACACCAGAGCACTCCCACAGCTTGTGCAGGATTTCCACAGCTCCCAGCCCCCACAAAACGGGGAACAGCTTCCAACTTCACCAGCCTGTGGGACAAAATCCACTGATTTCCTCCCAGCATGTCTGTTCTGAAACCACCAGGACACAGTTGCTTGTTCTGTCCCCAGTGCTCATCCAAAGTGCTACACAGGGTCCAGGCAGGCATGAGATGGGCTCCAGCAGTTCCCCCTCTAGCCCCTCTCCTCCTGGCCAAGGGGCATCCCAGGTTTTTCACCTCTTCACCTCAGTAACAGGTGCATTTCACTCTCCACAGGTGGCCAAGGCTTCGTTTCAGGCTCTTTAAGCAGTGATATTCAGGGTTTGGAGGTGATCTGTCCAGAGCTTGGAGTTTTCCTTCAGCCTGGTGGTGGCTCAAGATCTCTCCACAGCTGGCAGTCCAGCTGGAAAGCTCAGAGGAGCTTCCACAAAGCTCAGAGGAGCTTCCACAAAGCTCAGAGGAGCTTCCACAAAGCTCAGAGGAGCTTCCACAAAGGTGCTGAGGCACCTGGGCACTAGCACTAATCCTCAAGGCCTTGAGCACCATCTCCTGGTCACTCATGGATTTAGAGGCAACTTAACCTCATTGCATCCTGTACAGCACCATCCCTGCCAAGCTCGAGGGGACAAACCTCACGTGGGAACCCTTGAAGATGTGCAACACTTGAGCAGGGTCATTCACACTGCAAAAAACACGAGCAATTGAATGGCCCAGGTTCAAAATGATCCCCTCTCCTGAGAGCTCTGCTGCTCTCTTCTTCCAAGTTTGAACGGGAACAAACTCTCACATTGGCACACGCTCCTGTGCCACCATCTCGGCCTGGTGGCACCGAGCAGCCCGCACAAGATGCTTCTGGAACCTCCAGTCTGTTCCCCTCCC
>NC_031789.1:1941925-1944813 GCF_001522545.3 Parus major
GGATACAGCAGGATATAGCAGGATACAGCAGGATACAGCAGGCACTGTGTTCCCAGGATCCAGAGGGATCGCCGCTCCGCGTGTAAATATCGCAGCGGCGGAGTTCAACCTTTTGGCGTGAGGAAAAGGAAGATAAATGCTACCAGTCCTCTCAGAGCCACAGGAGCCCTGCATCTATCTAATTGCACTTCATAATGGATTCAGCAAGCCATTAATTATCAGATTATATTTTAGGAAGATGAGGATAAAAAAGCTTTATGAAATTTAGTCTTAAAGGAACTGGTGTGCACAATGAAGTTGTTGCATCATGCCAGCACCAGAAAAGCAAAGTTCACAGTAGGTACTGAGTGCATTTTACAAGGCAGTGCCCCATGTGCCAGGGGAAGGTTTTTGTGCAGTCACAGCAGCCATCCCACACTCCCACACCTTCATTGGTGCCACAAGGGACACTGGCACTTTCTTCAGCGTGTCCCTGCTGAATTAGAGGCTGGTGGCAGATCTCAGGGCTGTTTGCTCACAGAGGGGATGGATGTGCCCAGACCTTCCTAACAGACCCACAGCAAAAATATGGGTGGGATCAGAGCTGTGTGGCACAAGGTGCCATCCAAACAGTGCTGAAGTCATTTAGCACAACTCCCAGGAAGTCTCTGCTGGAGAAGAGAGGCCCAAAGTCAGCTCCTCAGCTCTGTGCTGGAAGAGTTCTCCAGCTGCTCAACAATAGAGGTGAGAGCAGAAGGAACAAAGCAGCCCTTACACCTTGCAGAGGAAGATACCTGTGAGGACATCACTGATTCAGCCATAAAAATCTCCAGCCTAAATTCTCAGGACAGCTTTTTTTGGTTTCCCATATCCATAAGCCCCAGCTTTGTCCTGCACCAATCCTCTGCTCTCTGCTCACAGCAGTGGAGGATCACACCTGATTCCCATCTCTGCTGCTTTATTTCTCATGTGCTGGGGGAGATGAGTGTTCTACCAGCTGACTGCAGGGAGCCTTCCCAGGCAGTGAATGTCTGTGAACCTCTTCTGTCCGTGGTCACGCTGTGCTTGCTGCATGCCTGGGATTGCTTTCCCAAAGAAGCCCCAAATCTGCAGGTGAGGAAGCACACTGAGCTCCTGGACAAGCCTGGTGGATACCAGGTGCCAGGCACAGGCACCCTCCTCTGTCCCTCACTTGATTTCTTCACAAATCAGAGTGATTGTTATTAAACAAGTTCTCCATAGTCACTGTCACCAGCTCAGGGACAGTTTGGCTCACTTGGGATTTGGGCAATGTCACATTTGGCATCATCAAAAGAGATTCTGTCCTCTGCTGCTCCTTGCTCTGATGCCTGAGTCACCTGTGTGGAAGGAAAATGAGCCAAGATTCAGACATGTACAGCACCACTTTCTCCTGGATCCCTTTGCTGCTCACACCTTTCCCAGCCCCAGCTCAGATAATAACATTTAGCTTCACACCACAGGTCTGCAATTACAACAGGCATGAGACTAATAGGAAACACCAAAGCACACACACCAGTGATGTAAAAGAAGACAGGAGAGTAATTTAAATATTTCTCTCCATAAATTGCTATAATTTAGCTCCACAAGCAGTCGTAGACAGTAAACACTCTGTGATTATCCACTGGAGGAATGCCATCCCAGGGAATCTTGCACACTGGGCTTCCTCATCCAAGGAACTCTTCTTGAATGATGGATGAGATATTGAAGAGGAAGAGGCTGGGTTCAACTGGGCCTCCAAACAAACAGCTGCAGTGTCACAGGGTGTCACTGAGATGTTAACAACCCCTGAGTAACCAGGCACACACTGCCAATCCTCCTCCTCAGCCCCTAAAGTCATGACTGAGCTGCTTCCCCTTCAACAAACCCACTTCATACCAGCACAGAAATGCCAGAGCACCGTGGGCTGGGGGTTTGCATCATGGACCCCTCCAAGAATGGGAAATCAAGGAGCAGAAGGGGCAACAGGTCCCACAGGATGGATTTGGGAATACTGACAGGGTGGGAGAGGAGGATGGATGTGTCAGTGGCTGTGACACAGAGCAGTCCTTACCTGTACAATCTGGGTGGTGGCTTGGGAGAAGGACACCTTGGGATGCTCAGGTGCCCCCCAGCTTGCCCTGGGAGGGGAAGAGCTCCCCACAGAGCTGACAGATGAAGGTGCTGTCTGTCTGTCTGTCTGTGTGTCTGTGTGGAGTGCTGGCTGGTGACGTGGTTCTGCAGGAACAAGCACCAACACCTCACTCTGTTTCTCTGTTGTCCCTGGTGAGCTGAACACAGCTGAATCCCTGATCCTTGGCTCATTCACTGCAGGTCTCCTTTGGGTGTGAATTCTTGTTCCCTTGTAGCAATGTGCTCCCACACACATTCCCTCCAAGGCATGCCATTTACAACATGACTATTTTTATTCTTACACTTCCTGGCAGCTGGAAACTTGAGTGAATGAGATTCCTGAGGATCCTGATGGGCAGACAGCAATTTGCAGCCAAAGCCCATCTCTCCCTATGGACCTTTTTCCTATGGACTCTGCCTCTGTGCAATTTTTCCCCTTTGCCAATCCCAAACTGCTGCATGTGGCCAGGAGAGACACCCTGGTGCAGGAGTGAGATCAACTCCTGGCTGCACCAGTTCTCCTGGTAAAGCCTTGTGACACATTTCACAGGTAAAAGGCTTTCCCCCACCATGGGGCACCATGTGGCACTCCAGGAGTGATGGGGCACTGAAGATTTTGGAGCAGGTGAGGTGGTGCTCCTGGGAATGGATTTGCAGTGTTCCTGCAGGATGGCAAAGCTCATCTGGCACTTCTTGCACTCACAGGGATCTTCAGTGTCTGCTGCCCAGAAACAGCAAAAAGCAGAGAGGACCATCAAGGCAAGAGATTGAGAGAGAAA
>NC_031789.1:1945473-1977675 GCF_001522545.3 Parus major
GGAAGGGAAGGGAAGGGAAGGGAAGGGAAGGGAAGGGAAGGGAAGGGAAGGGAAGGGAAGGGAAGGGAAGGGAAGGCTGGGGGAATATTCAGTGGAAGATTCTGAGCTACTACGAACAGTTCCCTGAACAAAGACTTCTTGGAGACCTGAATCTGATCTGCAACAAAGCCAAGGGAAATTCACAGATGAAATATTTTCCTTCTCCCATCAGAATGTTTCTGGTTTTATGACACTAAATTGAGTTGTTATGAATGCACTCACTGCTCTGCTGCCATGCCAAGGTGATCTCCAGAACCAGCACTTGCCCTGTGCCACAGTGCAGGACCTCCTGTTAGCTGGACAGCATGGGACACCAAAGGAACCACCAGTTAATCTATCAGTCACCACCAGACTCAAATCATCCCCTCCCTCCTCATTTTCACCATAAGAAATATTTGTGCTTCTGTTTGTTCAAGCTGCAATTTGAGGAAATTCAGTTCTGTGTAATTAAGGAATGCCCCTCCTTGGAATGGGTATTACCACGAGATAATTAACCATGCTGGGAATCTGGTGTTTCCAGAAAGCAATCGTGCTTAACAAATGACAAAGCCAAGTGCCTCTTGGGAATGTTTGCTACAGAGGAAATTATCAGCATTATGAGCACAGTTTTGCTTTCTACTAAATCCTCATTTACATTTCGCTGCATGTTAATTTAGTTTTGAATTTTATGTGACTTCAGAGCCTCTTGATCTGAATTGCACAGGGTATGCCTAAATCCACCTGAACTTGGAAGGTTGTCCCACCAGGCAGAAGATGGGGGCTCCTGAGTCCCTGAGCCACCACAGGCAGGCAGCAAACAGTAAAATCCCACCAAAATAAATAAGAGGAGTGGCCTGGCCATCCAAAAGAATGATTTGTAATGGGGATTCCCATCAGCACACTCTGCTCCACACAGGAGACCACCAGTCAGTGACCAACACCAGCAGAAATGCTACCTGAATCAAACAAAGCACGGCCCAAATAAATTTTTCCCCCATTTCCCTCATCACAAGGAATTTCAAATAATACACTGAATTTAACTTAAGACATCTCCAGCTTAGGAGAATTTTTAGATATTTGGTTTTAATTTAAAGACAGTCACTACCATCCAGTAAAGCCACCAATGGAAGTTTAGTTTACTCATACCTTTACCATCAGAGATGTTTGCTGTTCCCAAACAGTTGTTTGCAGTTCTGCAGTTGTCCAGCAGAAGCTGGAGTCCAGGGAAGGATGCTTCTTCAGAAGCTTCCCCAGAAGTTTCCACTTCCAGGGTTTTCTCTTCATCCTGAGCAGATTGTCCATGGCTTCCCTCTGAGAGCTGCCTTCACAGCAATCCAAAAGTACCTGTAACAAAGAAACAGCCACAGAACTGTCTGTGACAGCTTCCCACAAACTCTTGGATCTGAGCAGAGAACAGAACAGTATCACAACACTGCACTGGTTCCCAACCCACTGCTTACACCACTGAACTGGAAGGGGTTGGAGGGTGGAGGAACACCCAGACATGGCCAAGGTGTGACAGACATGTCACCTTGAAAACAAACCTGCTGGGTTCTTCTACCAAGTCCAGTTCTGACAAGCAAGAACTACTTTTTCAAAGGAAACAAAAGTAGACTTTAAAAGAGTGTTTAAAGCAATATTTTGTGTAATATTTTTAGTGAATACTTTTAAAACTGGCAGTCTTGTTTCCCTTGTCTCCACAATTTTTCTGCTAGCCATCAAAAAATTGATGGCCAGGAGAAAATATTCTCCTTACTTAATTACTTAATTAGCTGAATTATTATTTCTGTGATGAGATCATCAACATCTCTTACATGAGATGCAAGCATGGTAGTTTGGAAAAGCTCTAGGATGACAGTAAAACACCTACAAAGCTCCTGCAACCTGGCAAATACAGGCTGACCTCCTTTCCATCAACCTTGTCCTCCTGAGCAGAACCTCTGCAGGGCACCAGCCCAGTTCCCTGATGACAATAAGCACTACACAATCCTATCAATAAAATTATTAAGGTCTGTCCTAAAGCTAGTTATATTTTTGCTCCCTTTCCTCTGGTTGGTAAGCTCTTCCACAGCCTCATTCCCCTGCTGATTCTTCTGATTTTCAGCTGAAATTTATTCATGGCCAGTGTATGTCTGTTTGTTCATGTGCCAACATTATCTTTTAGCTTAAAAAGCCTTTCAGACTCTCTGAGGTGTTTAGCCTATCCTTCCTCTCTGATTTCACTATAAGAGCATGATCATATTCCCTCTCAGTCTTCATTTCCCTTGTCTAAATAAGGCAGCTCCTCTTATAAAACAGCTTCTACACACCCCTGGACTTCCCACCGCAGATCTGTCAAGTTCAAATATGAATTGATCTTTTTTGGACCAGACTGGAACAGAAATTTTGGCTGAGGTCCTAACTCTTAGCTCCCATTACTGCACCCAATGTACACCCTTCACTTCATACCACCACATCAGTCAACTCTCACTGCTCAGTTCTCCAGCCATGGAACTCATACAGAATCATAGAATCATTCAGGCTGGAAAAGCCCTCTAGGATCATCAAGATCACCCAGCAGCCTGACGTGCCACAAGCCTCTCCATAGCTCTACAGTATATTTGTTTGCCTGTCCAACATTTCAGCCATTCCCTGAATGTCCTAAAGCTCTTCCTCAAGTTGTTCACTCACTCAGGTCTGTAACCTCTCATATAAGTTCTTCTCTCTAATTCAGGATACAAACTTCAGATAGTTCCCCTACCTTTAACATAAAAGAAACGAATCCAACAGCTCCTCCTGCGCTCTAATGAGCACCTGAACTCCTTAATTAGTTTCTCTCATTTCTAAAGATCTGTCCTTTTATAGCCCAAACTCTGTTAGTGAACCTGCTGATGTATTCTCCCCTTCAATTTACACTGACCTACCTCTAGATCCTTTAGTCTGAAGTCCTCTTGTGAGAAAACACAAAAATAGGTACAAGAGCAGCATCCTTTGGTTTGAGCATCAAGGTCTGCAGGCACTGGAGTCAAAGGGGAGGAAAAACACTTAACTCAGAATACCCAGCTGTCTTCTAGAAGAGCCTGAACAGAAGGAAGGAGCTGATGTTTTTACTACCTACTCTGATTTTCTGCGTTCAGGGCTGTATTGGGGACTGCTCACTCTGAACTCTGCAGTGTGGGGCACCATGCAGAAGAAGTTACCCACTCTTCCTCTGTATCCACTTTATTTCTCTTAAGTGATAACCTGTGTCCAAATCCTCCACCCCTCCCCAATTACAAAAACACCAAAAAAGTCACAGAAGTTAAGCACTCAAAAAAGAGAAAAACTAGATTCAAAAGTTACCCAGAAAAAACAGATTTACAAAGATGCTTCACAAAACATCATATACTGATTTTCCAGCAAAGAAAATCAAATTTGCTCCATTGCACAGCTTGGACCATGCACAGAAAGAACCCAATTGCCAAGAAAAAAAGGCTGTTCCATGAGAAACTCGTGCTTGTCTTGCTGAATAAGTGTGTAGCTAATGAGGCAGTGACAATGAGAAGAAAAAGGAAAGCCTCATCTTTAATTCTTTGGAGAATTAGATCCCATTCCTGCCAGCCCAGCGCTCCAGTGCAACACTGGATGAACCAGGTAAGATGAAACCTTCAGAGGTGGCTGCTAATTCCATGTTTGTTTTCCCAATCCAACACCTGAAACACCAGGGATCCCACCTGCATACATGCCATGGGCCCAGCATTTGATTCAGTTTAATTCCTGGAATCATTAAACCCAGGGATCCCACCTGCATAGATGCCATGGGCCCATGATTTGATTCAGTTTAATTCCTGGAATCATTAAACCCAGGGATCCCACCTGCATACATGCCATGGGCCCATCATTTGATCCAGTTTAATTCCTGGAATCATTAAACCCAGGGATCCCACCTGCATACATGCCATGGGCCCATCATTTGATTCAGTTTAATTCCTGGAATCATTAAACACTTTCCCACTTGTCTGAGGGAGAGGGAGTGGAATTAAACAAATAAACCCCTCCAAGGTCAGTCTACACTTGACAATTTCTCTTTGTTTTCTTGTGCCACAGCAGGACAGAGCTCTGCCCACAGCACCACCAGAGTGCTCCCCAAATAGATCTGTCATTTGATGGAAAATTTGGGCTGAAACAAGAGCAGGAAGGGATCCCAGAGAGAGGAGCAGGATTTTGTATTCGGAGCAGGGTTTGGAGGCTCTGTAGCAAACAGAGCACACGGTGACTGCTGAGGATGAAAAGAAACACTGTTCCTCCACCAAAGGAGGCAGGAGCTCTGCAGGACAGGATGATGCAGTTACAGGCTGTATCCTGTGCCCAAGGAGCACAATCATGATGGCAGAGTGGTTGTGGTTTATTACAGGGAGGTTGTGTTTGGTTTTTTCAATGTGAAGGGAGATAAAAAATTGCTGAATTTTAACCACCTAATTCTATGAAGACACAGAAAAGAGAGCAGGGAAAAGGTGAAGCCTTTAAAAGACAGGCTGCATTGCAACACAAACAGGCACATATGAAAATCCTAATCTCCCCACTGCAGATGAAGCTTCATCTCCAGCCCCCCACACAGCCACCATGCCTCCAGCAGATGCCAAATCCTTTGCTGTACTCACACCCTGCTCTCTCCTCTCACATCTCCATTCCAGGCTCAGCTATGTGCTTTCAGAGACAAAAACTCACCAGTCTCCAGACACACCCATCATACCCCAGCCCATGAGGACAGGACAGATGCCTCTGCTGGCAATACCTTTCTAGATACCCTGTTCCAATCTGTGTCTGTGCTCAGGGATGCTCCATGCTGGGTGTGGTGAGGGACCATGAGACCTTAATTGAGGGGCTTATGAGCTGGGCAGAAGTTCTGAGCCCACCTGTTGTGGCTCTGATCAGGCTTACTCAGACAGAAAGTAGAGATCATTCATGCCACTGAGCACAACTTTCCACTCACTGCAATCCTGTGTCTGGGGAGCTCAATGATGTGACAAACCAGGACAGGAGGTCAAGCTGTGTCCTGATCACAGCATGTGAGGGCACCCTGTTAAGTTCCAGGTGCACAGGGTACAGCCCCCTCAAAGCCAAAGAAAAGCAGGTTATAAACAGCATTTTGTCCTTTATGACTTCTGCAAATCAGCAAACAGAGTGTGGTTGCTTACAGAAAAGTAACAGTCCTCCCCACCAGCTGCTGCCTGCAACACATAAAAAATGAAACCAAATCATTTAGTGGATGTGCTAGTCTTGCAGGCAACTGTGTGGTAAGAGCTGTAAAAATTACATAAAGCTGGGAGACAGCTGAAAGGGAAGCTGATGACCAGGAACTGACAGGCAGGCAGAGGAGAGGTATTAGTGGTTCTGCTCAAACTCCCCTAGAGTCTTGTCCTCGTTCCCTAAAAGGCTTTTTCAGGGTATGAGGAGTACCAGACACTCCTCTGGCCCCCTTGCAGGGGTAGTGTGACACTGATCCTGGTGTCCAGGTTGCCTTCACTGCTCAGTTTTTGCTGTTGCCACAATCCAGCACAGGAGGACCTGAGACCACACACGTGCAGTCACTGTTGTGCAGAAGGCAGGTGGAAGTGCCAGCAAGGTTTGCCCATCACCTAAACCATGTGTATAATGCTACCTTGAAGGCACACACCCCACCCTGCCCACACAGTTTACCTAATTCAGATTTTTTTTCTCTGAGGCAGTCAGGAATCCCTCTTCTACTGCCTGCAAAGCTCTATGATGGGGCTCAGCTCTGGATCAGCTCCTCCTTACAGCACGGCAAGCCAGTGGTCAGCATCTCTTCCTTGGCTGTGCTCTCCGTGGGGAAAAAGATTCAGAAACACAAGAGAAGAAATAAGTCAGTCTGAAGAAACTGACAGGTTCCTGAAGCAAGGGAGACTCTCTGAAAGATCTAAGTGAATAGCAAAGCTCATCCCAAGCACAAGCAGCAGAGGAAAATCACTTTACTATTCTCTTTAAACTCTGTGAAAGGAAATGTCTCATTTATCTAACAGAGCACAAAGCCATAAAGAGAGCTGGAGGTTAACACCAGGTTTGCAAGGCCACTGTTTTGTGTCAGACTGGAGTAAAAAAGAAGTTTTCAATCCCAAGCCTCAGCTGTGCTCTGACCCACGCTGTCTCCCAGCCATTGATCCAGCCCTCCAGGCAGCAGTGGGGAGAGCCCTGCACAGCTACACCTCCTGCTACAGGCAGAAATGCTCCAGGATCTTGGATAAACCTCCCACACCCAGATACAGGATTCCTCTGGAAGGTTGCCCACTCACTTTGCCAGAGGTTGCACCCAATTTCCTGCTGCTTGATGTGGGGCTTCCCTGCTGCCCTGTTCCCTCTCCAGCAAAGCTGCTCTCAGCTCAGGATTCATGTCTTGAAACAGCTTTGGAAAAGACACAAAGGTTTTGAGTGTCCAGGGGCTGAGCATCCTGAGTGCCTCTATCCTGGGTGTGAGCATCCTTCATTCTGCCCACCAGCTTCTGACTGTTCCTCTGCCCTGGCCAGACAGGCAGCCAGAGCCTACAGCAGAACACAAACACAGGAAGGCTTAGAGAACAGTCAACTGCCCTATACAGACAGGCACAACAAGCAGAACCCTGGAGTTTAGGTCAGGGGACAAAAAATGAATCAGAACAAAAAAACCAATCACACAGATACACAGCACTGAACCCAAGCTTGTTGCCCTTGGGAAGAAGGGCAAGAAGCCCTGCTGCCAGCCCTTATCCATACAGCAAATCCCAAACTGGAGCTGGTTCCAGCACCAAATCTTCCTTCATGTCCAACTAGCCAAAGACCACTAAGTGTAAAAGACCTGACAAAGCATGAATTTAACTGCTACTTTGGAAGGCAAAGCAAGGGCAAGAGATACAGGATCTTGCTGCAGGATCACTTGCACAGAAAGCAGAGAGCGTTTCAAGTGGAACTTTCAGGAAACTCCATTCTCAATCACAATGGAATTCTGTCTCATAGAGAAAACTCTGGAGAGAAGGCACGTGGGCTCTCAGCACACCTGGCAATCAAACCCAGAGCTCCAAAATCTACTTCAGTGACCTGAAACAGCAAACAGAGGCAGACGTGCCTGTACAGTTATGGAAATAAAAGGCAAAGAAATAAGCTGGAACTCTTACTCCCATTTCCCCAGAGTCCTTTAATGCTGTAAATATTGCCCCTGAAGACACATGCTCCCCAGCTCTCCAGGAGAGGTGCCAGCCTTTTGGAGCAGGCAGCCTTTATTGGAGACTCCAGGGATTCAATAAAGGTACCTTTGAAGTGGGAAGTTCAGCTCCGCTCCAGGGAGAACGGGCATTTTCTGCTGTCATTGTCATTTTTATTCCAATGATAAAAAGGCTGTATGCAAGTGCTTGGGGCTGCACCAGGGGCCGGTGGACTGGCTTTTCCTGGCAGGTGTAAATACTCACACATCAGGGCAGTGTGGCAGTGCAATGACCTATTGCAACCACTCGGCAGAGGGGAAACTGCAGCAGTCCCAGCTCTTCCCACTCATGGCTGTTTGCTTGACAAAAAGAGTGTGGACATGAAGGGCTCTGGTGTAAAAAAACCCCACAGATGTGCTGAAGAACAAACATAAAGTTATTTTTTTAATGCAAACATTAATTTGTAATGAGACTTGATAACCAGGTCATGTTTGTTCTCAAGGTTTGCGTGCCTGGCCCCTTCCAGATCAAAATGAGCATGTAAAACATAAAATATCTCCACTCTCAGCATCCTAGAGGTGCTCAGATTCTGACAAATCCATGTTTGCACTAATATGGATGGAAAGTATATATATATATTGCATTGTTGCAATATATTTTTCAATTTTAGGGGTTTTTAATTAAAAGCAGCACAGCACTGCTACCCAGAGCCCCAGGTAACATCCCTTCCTCAATGCATGGATTTGGTTAATAGAAATGAGTTTTCAGTAACTGAAATATTCTGCTATTTATAAGATCTTTCCAGAAGGCACTTCCTTGTATGTGTTGTTCAGTAGAAACAACAGCCTTGTAGCATTGCTGTGAAAGAGCACACAGTATATTTCAGACTTACTTCGAAGCACTAACAAGACCCAAAGATCCTGGGAAAAAATGGAGAAATACCTGCAGGAATCTTTGCTTCCACTTAGTCACAATGTACCTCCACATTACAGCCTCACCCACCAGGCTTCCACTGCCTGGGGCACTGCAAAACACTTCATGGCCAAGTTGGCACAAATTAGCACACATCCAGTTCCACGTGGGAGGAACAGACTGCCTCTCTGCACTGGGAAACTGCATCACCAGGCTTGAGCCTGGTCAGAGCTGTGCCACCAAACAGATTCCATGGCACCCCAGAGGTTTGGTCCTAACTGAGGATATCAGCTCTGGTGGGCAAAACACTCCCACCATGGAGCAGCCTTCCCAGTTCATCAAAAATCCCCATGTCCACAGCAGCCCCATGGCAAGCTCTGAACAGGAACCTCTGCAGGTTAAGGATGCAGGAGGTCTCCTGCCTCCACAGCATCTCCACATCTTCCATGTTTATCCAGAGAAGACCTCAACCTCATGTGCAAGTAATGTACATCGTCCCCAGGAATGGCCCATAACTGAGATTGAAGAGGGATGTGAGGAGAGAGGGAGGGCAGCAGCACAGTCACTAGCCCAGCTGGCCATTAACCCTTCCCTGCAGGTGGGGGAGCATGGTTATGGCTTTTCATGCCTTATCCATGCTCCTGGCCCCCACTGTGAGAGCACATCCCAGCCAAAAGCAACTTTATTGATTATTTCTGAGTGATCTCCTTCGAGCATTAGGTTTAGAGTAAATGCAAGCATGCAGAGGGTGGTGGGTAGGGATCTGCAAGTGACAGATTGGGAAGGACCTGCTCAGGGTGGCAGACAAAAGCTGAGTCCCTTCAGACCTGAGGGACATTCAGGTACACTGCAGAAGGCTGACACTGTGGGGAAACCTCCACAGCCACAATCATCAGTCCCCTGTAAATGCACACTGCTTTGATGTACAGAAGGTGAAGAAAACATAAAAAAAGCAATTGGAAACCTGCATGGTTAGTTAGGGACTGTTCCACTGCTGGCTTTTCTGAGGCTCCATGGTTATCCAGCCTTTGGAAGCTGAGCAGTGCTGTTCCCTCAGCTGCTGCTGCTCACAGGGTCAGTGGCACAGACAGCCCCAGGACTGGCTCCACACACCTGAGCCTCAGAGAAGCTCCTCACCATTAAAAGTCAATCAACTACCAATCAGCTATTGTATTATGCATACAGTAATCAGAGAAAAACTATGTTCATATTTTTCCTGCAGAAATATAAAGGGATTTTTTTTCATGCCTGCATCTGTACATGACTCATGAGGGAGATCCCAGGAAAGCTCTGTGGAAAACTCTGACCCCCTGCTTGCTCCACACAAGAAAAGCTCAAACTTGTACAAAAATGCACCAGAACAGAGGAAAAAAAGTTCTCTAGCTCTGTCACATGAAAAAAAAAAAAAAAAGCCAAACTCTCACAAGCTCTCTCTCCTAATCAGGATGCAGAAGATAACAGGAAACTTCTTTCTTCTGCCTCATCCAGAAATCCCTGCAGCTGCAAATGAAGGGCGACAATGACTGGACAGGCCCACAGGCAATGGAAATGATCCACAAACACAGTGACATTTATTCTACGTGGGAGAATCAACACTCCCCCACTTCATCTGAACCTGCTAGTAGAGGGAACAAATGAGCTGTGCAATAATTTGAATTGAGTTTCTCTAAGAGAGCACAGGAAGATAAGACTTGACATCAGCAAAGCTCTTCTACGCTTCCCTAAATTACTGCAATTTCAGTCTTGTTCTCGTTTCCAAGCAGGTTTCATCCAAGCCAAAACCAAATTAGAGAGGAATAGTTTATGTGAAATATACAGAGAAACTATAAAACAGAAACAACCCCAAAAATCACATCTCCCTAAACTGAAAAGCAATTCATCTGCATTTTTCAGTCCTGGGAGCAGAACAGAACATCAAACTCAGAGAGAAGCAATAGTTCTCACAAAAGCCAGCCCTGCACCACAAACCTTGTTGGGGAAAAAGCCCAAAACCAAACGAGTCTCTACTGGAGGTAGGAGGAAAAGGGCAGGAACAGTGGAGGGGAGCAGACCAGAGTGCTGCACAGAACAAGATTCCATGCAGGGAAGAGTTCACCAGCAAAGGAAAAGAAATAGAGAGGCATTCAAGACTAAATTCCACTGAAACCACAGGAGCCTGAACACCAGCCTTGGTGCCAAGGGGCAGGCTGGCAAAACACCCCTAAACTCCTGTGGCTCTACTGCCCAAAACAACCAGTGCTTTCCTAGAGAGATCAGCTGCTTCCCAAAGGTTCCCGAGAGAATAATCCTGAGGAATGGGGGATCTTCCCTGCAGCAGGGCATGCTCAGCCAGCAAGAATGATTCCTACAAAGAAACAGTGTCTCACCGGCTTCCAGACACACTTTTACCTGCCCCGAGGCACTCGAGACTTCAAACAAATGACTAGCAAAAGAATACAAAGAAAGGGAGGGGGGGGAAAAAAAAGAGGAAAAAAATCCATTGACATCTACCACTGGCACAACCTCAGCCTGAGTTACACATCCCAGTTCGGCTCTTTGGAGCTGAACTTGCACTTCAAGCATGACTTTAAAAATACACTGCTGTGTTTCCCCTCCCAGAGGAAACACCAGGTTCTTGTGGGGAAAAGCTGCTGTGTGTGCTGGAAACAGTGCTAAGGTCCACAGGTCCTGCTGGTCCCAGAGGGGAGCTCAGAGAGGGACAGATCTGGCTGAGCCCTTGTTTATAACAGGCTGCAGACTGTTCTCCCACTGCCCTGGGGCAGACGCTTTTCATGCTTGTCACAGTTGAAAAGTGATTTTTCAGGAAGGTTTAAAGAAAATCCATTTCTCATTTATTCAGCATTTATTTGTAGCTGCAGAAAAATTGTCCAGCTACTGCTTTGCAGTCAGACACCCAAACTTACTCTGAGCTTCACAACCTCTCACTTGGCTCCTGCTGTAACAGCTCATTTGGGAGCACAAAAGGCCAGGAATGGATCTGTAAACTTTCCCTACTGGGTCCGAAGTGCTGAAGGAACACGAAACAACAGTGACTGCAAAGCAATAGCAAAGGGGGCTGTTGTGCAGTGCAGAAGCTGCAGCTCACCTGCCTGGGCACTGCACTGGCACCAGCAACAGGGACAGGACCTGCTGGCACGGGGGCATGGAGCTGGCAAATCCCCTCTGGCAGCACCGATCCACTCACACAGCACACACCCCAGCTCAGCTCCGTTTGTAAAACCCTAAACCTGACTTAGTTATCTGATCACTGTAAAAAACAAACATACAAAAATCTAATCCTTCTCTGAGCAGGGCACTCAGAGGTGCTTGTCTGCCCAGCTGGGATCATGCTTGCTACTGCAAATATGAATTAGGACCCACATCTCTCTCCTAAAGCCCCCAATATGTTATATTCCACAACATCAGGAGAAACAGCTGCTAAGGGAACACCAGAACATTTAAGGGCTCAGCAGAAAACAATCCTGCACTCCCCAGCTCAAGGGAAGTCTCCTCCCTGCCATCACAGGTTTGGGGTTTTTTTCTAAGGTGTGGTCTTGGGCATTTATAAGCAGAATTCTACAATGGTTAAAGTGTACCATGTCCTGTGATCACACTGTTACTGGAGGAACTTGGATCCAGACAGCTTCCAGCCAGCAACTACATGGGAACCTAGAGAGTGTGGCAGCCCCCAGCCTAGGGAACAACACTGCTCAGCTTCCAAAGGCTGAATAACCAGGGAGCCACAGAAAAGCCAGCAGTGAAACAGTAATAACTTTTTCCCCTTCAGGAAGGCATGCAGGGCAGTTCATGCAGCTTGGTATGAAAAATGCTCAAGCAGAAATGGCTGAGCTGAGAGCAGCAAGCGCAGTCCCATCCTTGCTCTACACTGGCCACAGCTTTTCTGCACTCTGCCACTGCTCAGCCAGCATGAGTGCCCACCTAGACTCACCACAATCATTCCCAAGCTCTGTGTCCTCCTGCTCACAGCAGTACAGACATCACATTCTGTGTTGTCCCCTAGTTGGGACGATGAGTGGCATCTGGCTACCACAGCTCAGAGCCCAGAGAACCCTTCAGCATACACCCAGCAGCAGACTCAGTTATCCCCTCCAACAGGAATGGAGCATCCTTTCCCTACTCTGACTGCTCTTCAAGCAGCACATTGGCAGGAGAAGCACCATGGGGCAGCACCCAGCTCCCCTGCCACACCCTGTCCTACCCCTCCCTCAGCAGCTCTGCCTGTACAGAAAGAGCAGCAGATGCTTCACAGCAAGACAGTGCCGAGGCTTGGGAAATCTATTTTGGGATCTCGTATGTCAGTCGTTTACAAGTCGATACAATTCCTGAAGCAAATGCCATGAGCAGAAGGAGTAAAATCTGGGCTGGAGCTCTCCTACAACACAAGAATGTCTTCAGGGCAGGACATCCTTCTTTACCTGGGTGTTGCTCAGGTGAGCACTTGTTGCCCTTCAAACAACCAGGCACCGCTTTCCCATGAAACAGTTTCCTAAACAAAGCACAAACTATTACAGCCCTTAGTAGGGTGAAGAAAAAACTTGCATGAATTATGGAAGTAAACACACCTACCTCCTTTTGAGAGGCATCAATTTCTTTGCACTCTTTGAGTCTTTTCAGCACAGCCTGGGCATCAGAAAGAGCCTCAGAGAAAACACTTTCATATTGAACAAAGAAATCCAGTTTACAGCTTTTGCTCTCTGCTGCTGTGCGAGAGAAACAAGATGAGCTATTTGCTAATTGAATGGATTCGCAGAAAGCATGATGTGATTGAAAGGCATCAGTTTGTAACCGGCACATTGGCTATAATAGGAAAACTGTGACTTATAAATCCCTTCTGAAGACATCACACAGCCTGGAGGGAAAACCAACAGTTTATTTAACACCAGTTATAAATGGAACATTTATTTTAAACCCAGTACAGCCTCTGTTTTCCTCCCATGCTGAACAGGAGTTTAAAGGATAAGGTAGCATTAGCAAGCAACTCTGTTCACTTGCTGTTAGACAAATTGTCTAATCAGCCCCATGTCCTGCAGTAATACAGATCCCACTGCATGGCAATCACATGCCTGGGCAATAAAAGTTTTGCTCACTCTGGCAGAGCAAAGAGCATGAAGCAAAAACCAAAGGAAGAAAACCTCTACAGAACAGGGGGACATGTTGCTGTTGCTCCCAACCCAGGGCAAACTAAAAAGATCAAACACAGAGTAAAAATACCCCAAAACAGGCAAATGTGAGCCAACACATTCGTGTTTCAAATAAGAGGCAATGCTGTGCCCAGATTTGTGATGTCTCTCAGCTAAATCCCTCAATTGCCCTTTCCCCTCTAGAGGTTCAGCAAGTTTCTCTTCCATACAGATGGAAGATGAGCAGGGCCATGTGAATATTAGAAACAGGGGTCTGCTTGCAGTCCAGGGTCTTCAGCACCTCCTTCTCAGCATACCATGGTCTCAGCTCGCTGATTTATGAGTCTTTTCCTCTAAAATGTAATTTTTGGCAGAAGTCCCTAACCCTAATCCCATCTACCAGAGCCTCCCTTTAACTTCCCCCACTCCCCAACCCACTGCAGGAGGGAGAACTGATAGGACATCTGCTATCAGAAGTTTTATCAGTGGGACACCTGGAGTTCTAAGATAGACAAGATAAAGATGTTACTGTCTTGTCCACACACTAGGATGCCTATGCTGGAGTGGCCACAGAACAGTATGAGCATTAGAGAAAGAGCACCTGGATGAACATCTCTGCCCTCAGGAGAAGCATAGCCTAACAGCAGGGTATGAGCTTTAACAAACCAATGCACATACACCGATCTCAAAGCTCTGCCTCACATGAAACCAGGCTAGAGCAACTCACAGCTTGTATTAAATCACATCAGAAGCTGACACTGGGTGCAGGCTGAGCTAGCATCCCACTTCTCCAAGGCATCAACCCCCTTGGAGCTCAGCTTTTGTGGGAAGCAGGACTTCCTGTCCACAGGCAGGCAGGACCCCCCTTACTTCTGCATGGCACTGCCTGTGGTGGCTGTGGGAATACAAACTAGAAGAGACATCACCTCATCCCAGAGCTACAGAAGGCTGAAAAACAGGTTGGTGGATACCAGAAATGCAGGAGAGCTCTACTGCACAGCCAAGAACTCCCTCAGGCTTTAAAGATGAAGTGCTATGAAACTTGTTTTTCAGGCACCAGGAGATCACAGATGGTTTTGACATCACCTCAAAACAGAGGTGTTACACTCCTCAGTACTCCTGAGTAGTTCTGAAGCAAGAACACTTCTCTGGAAAGCAGAAAAACCTGAGTGGGCTGATAGCCACCCTCCTGCCCCCCAGAGCCAGGGCTTCTCCAGGCACATTGTTACCAAAGGCTGGCTGATCTCCAACTCATCTTTCCGAGCAGCAAATCCACCCCCAGCCCCATGCACAGGGCCAGCCACCTGTACTTCCAGTCAATCCAACATGCAGGCTCTGCTCTCCTCCCACACCATTTTAAATCACAAGGAACCAAGCTGCCATCAGCAGAATTGCTGCTGGTCGTGGGAGAAGAGACAGACCCGATTCTTTTGCCAGACTCCGTGTAATAGCAGTTTTAGTCCACCCACTCCTTCCCTGGAGCTGAAGGACTTCCAGTATCTGAGTTGAAATTGGGTCTGCTGGTTAAATAATAATAGCTATGGCTCTTCCTAGAAAAGGATAAGCAGGAAACATCGATGTCCTGGAAGAGACGTCTGCTCACTTTGCCATGAATATCCTCCTGCATGAAACCCATTGCTTGCACTGTGGCAGGCTGGAGGAAGCAGCAGCACCGTCTGCTCCCTCTATTCCTGGCAGGAATATAGAAGACATATTTGCTCATGAGAGCTCAAAACAGTGAAGCTCTAAGCAGCCTACCAGCATGTCCTCTTCTTCATTACAGCAACTCAGAGGACTGGAAAATGTGTCCTGAGTAATTAGCACAGACATATTTGTTTAAAAACATTTTATTTCTTTAATTATAGAGACCCAAACCATCCAGAACCACCAAAGAGAACAGGATTTATAACAAGGGATGTTGACCAAGACTAGTCTCAAGGCAATTGTACCCTACTCAGAGAACACTTCAGGCTTTTATTCAGTATTTTATTCTGGATCTCTAGAGCCAGAAGGGACCACCATCAGCAATCTGATTGCTCATCCGTCACTGCCTCCCAGATTTCCAGGCTCAGTTTTGGCTTGGGTTTGGCTAAAGTCTCTCTTCCAGTCAGGAGCCCAGTAATGATAACTGATTTTTAGGTGGAGGACCCTCCACTGCCACACATATTACATCTTGTTTCTCACCCGAGTTTGTGTGGCTATGTCTCCCAGCCATCCTCCAGATGACTTTTGGGAGATTTGGCCGGGGGACTGGGCAGAACTGGGAGTCTCTCAGAGCAGGTAACTGATAGCTCAGCAGCAATGAGCACTGACAGAGCCTGTCTGCCTCTGCCAAATTTAAAAACCCAACAACTATTGCCTCACTGCCAAGCCCTCCAAGCACAGTGGTTCCACAGCCTACTGCTCTGCTGTAGCCATGCAGAGACAGGGAACTTGCAGTGCTCACATGGATAATGAAGCTGTATAAAATCACCCTGCACACCCAGTGCAAAACTAAAAGAAAGGAAGTCCTATGCAAGCTCTAAAAAGCTAAAACTAAGAAGGCAGGGGAAAAAAAAAAAAGTGGACAGAAATAAGGAAAATGGGAGAATCCAACTTATCTGTCCTCAGTTAATGGCACTTCTGTTGGAGCTGATTGGAGAGGCTCACGGGAGCACCCCACAACCCTCCTGTTCCTACACTCAGCTCTCTGCTTGGGGAGCTAAAATCCAAAGTGGTCTTTGCAGGAGGCGTGGCTGCCAGTCCAGGACAGCTCCCTGCCCTGTGAGAGGAGCTCACCCCATCCCAGCCCATTTGCACTCAAAGGCTCATTTCACAGTCCTCATGGAAATCAGTGAACGAAGCAGGACAGAAAGCTGGGATACATCTCTTGTGTTGCTCAGCCCTGCAGTCCCTTGGGCATGACAGTGGCCTCTGTTTTTAGCTCTGGGGAGCTAAGAGCAGTGACAGCCTTAAATCACAATCTGAATACTTTCTGCGCCTGTTTACCAGTTTCCTGTTTTCTTGTTACCAAGGTGATGATCTTACACTGAGGGTTATTGGAAAGCCAGAAAATCAAGGACTGCAATTCAATTTTCTTACCTCTCCCACAAAAAGTAATTCAGCCTTTGAAGTGCTGAAAGATGCTGAGGGGTCATTACTTGTCTCTGGGGCGCTCCAAAGGGGCAGAGCAGGCAGCTCACACAGAGGATAATGTGAAATCCAGCACAAGGAACCAGGGCACACCAATTTGTTTTTCAATCTATTTTGTTGCAGTTCAGAGCATCAGTGCAGACTGGTAACAGAGGAAAATAAGCAGCATTTTGACTAAATTCAGGGCTCCAGTCTCTAAAGGCAGCAGAATATACCACTCAAACCCCGCACATTTTGGCTGTCTGTCTGCACTGATGCTCTGAATAGAAATACAATAGATCAAAAAACAAAAACAGCTCTGCAACAACTCTTAATTGGCAAGTTTTCTTCAAACCGAGAGCTGCCCCAAAAAGCAAGCAAAATCATGCAGTGAAAAACCTGCACAAACTCAAAGAAAGAGCCAAAGTTTGCTCCAGTCACTGCTCAGCCACGGATCACTGTGCCCAAGAATACCAAAAGTGCTAATTATAATTTGCAGGTTCCCTTAAGGTCCTCAAAAAACAAAAGCTGGACATCTGAACTGCTTTTTGTGAGGAAGGTTTACATCACAGAGGAAGGTGTGTTGCAATTTCTTAGTGACTTGTTTAAAAAAAAACAAAACTACACTACTTTGACCAGGTTTTGTGACCCATTTTGTATCAGCAGAAGAACAGGAGCCATTTGTTCTTAGCCAAGGGCAGACATGGCTCAACACAGCACTAAGGTGCCTTGATGCAAAAGCCTTTAAAATTACACTTCTCAGGGATGGTCACCCCAAAACAAGTCTGATTCCTTCAGACTTCTTAGTAAATTCACAGAATTACTAGAAGCTACGACAGTCCAAGACACCTGGACTTCCACCACTGTCACCTCCTGCATCAGTTTGTCAGTGAGGCTCCTCCTCAGCCCCAAAACTCCATTAAGACAAAAGAATTTTCAACAGCTCTTCAAACATGAGTGCAGCTGCTCCAAAAAGGCAGAGGAAGATGCAGCATTGTGAAAGCCAAGTAGAGTTTGCTCCAGAAAGCCAACATGCTTCCTCCATCTCCTGGAAGAATTTTATAATTGCTGAGCTGCCTTTTGAGGGATGTCTTTGGCATCTTCTTTAAGTGGTATGTCCAGGAAGCTAAAATATACCGGAAAGAGGAAACAAGAGTGAATGAGTAGGGCATGGAGGCTGGGAAAGGACCTCTGTTCTGGTGCATACTCCAACAGGCTGTTCCTGCTGTCCCTGTCTTTGAACCAGGGTGTCAACCAAATTCCTCCTCAAATACAAGAAACTTGGCATATCTTAACCAAAACCCTGCAGAACCCTGCAGGGGTTGCAGATGTGATTAGTGGTCCAAAGCAAGGAGAGGAATATGCTGTGACCAAAGCACAACATAAACCCTTTCCATACCTACCTTTAAAAAACTTCCTGGAGGGTCACACAGGATGCACAGCTAATATAACACCTTTGGAGGGTCAATGCAACCCAGCAGACAGGCTTTGGCTCGCTGGTAGAGACAAAATTTCTGATGAAACATATCTTATGTGTAGGTTACAAAAAGTAAGGCCCCTGCCACAAGGCAGAGGGAAGATGGGGAGTGTTTTACGTGAGAGGGACTGCGGTTTTTGGGCACCCAAGGCGCACCTACAAGGCTGACTTCGATTTAACATGGGAGGGGTGCGGGAGTCCCCGCTCCCGCTCAGGTTGAAGGCAGAGGTGCCCCTCAGTCCCCTTCAACCTCCTCAGAGGTTTCGTAGGGTCTGGTCCTTCCCTGCGGGTGGGGGAATCACCCACCCACCCATCCCATCCCCGTCCCCGGCTCCCCATCCCGAGGGGAAGCGCCCCATCCCCGGCGCGGCTCTGGCACCGAGGCGGGACAGCGAGGGGTGGCTGGAGCCGGGACAGCCGGGCGGAGTCACCGAGCCGCCGCAACCCCCCGGTACCGAGCAGGCCCGGATAAATGTTTTACCTTTATTGGGAGCGGCGGACACAGCGAGCGGCAGCGGGAACAATAAAGCTTCAACAACAGCCGCCCCTGTCCCGCCCGCTCCCCCTCACGACGCCGCCATCTTGGGGCCGCTCGCCCCCTCCCCACTGCTGCCTTCCAGTCGAATTTTATGTCCCCTGGCTGAATTTTCTCACCTTTTGCAAACGTAACTGATGTAGCCAGGTAACTTCTACAACAGAAGTTGCTTAATGAAAAAAAAATAAATAAAAATCTTGTGTTTCAAGCATCGCGCAAGGTCACGTCACCGAAATAAATATGCATTAGATAGGCGGAGAAGATGTGTTCGATGGGCAGGTTCGTGAGAATGTTGCTGCATAAAAGATACAGCTTTTTACCCCTTGGTGCGCTTGATTTGTGGAAACCTCCACCATACACCGTGCGCAGATTAAATGATGTCTCCTTTCTGAATGAGACGTTTTGTGTGTGTTTTGGGAGCTCCTAAAACCGGTAACAGAGGCGCCCCGCCCCGGGCAGCGCTGAGGGAGCCGCCGGCCATGGTGGCCGCTGTCACAGCCCCTCACGGACTCTGGAAGGGCCTGCCCGGGGAGGCGGTGGAGTCGCTGCTTCTGGAGGCCTTTAAAGAAATCGTGCTTAGTGCCATGGTTTAGTTGACAAGGTGCTGTTGGGTCATAGGTTGGACTCGGCCTCGGAAGCCTTTTTGAACCTAATTGGTTTTGTGTTTCTGTAATAAGACTTTACCTTTCCTGTGTTAGGGGCTCACTCCCTGAGGGAGGTGGTAGTGGTGGCCGGGGCACAGGCTGGGGGCAAACAGCCAGCCGTGAGGGGCATGTGCGGCTGAGGCAGAGGAGACGTGTCCACCTCAGGGTCACCTTGGCCTGGCCCAAGGGAATGTTTGGGCAGTGCTGGACCCTCCAGCCCACACCCTGCGTGTACTTCGGGGTGCTGGCTGTGGGACATGGGGCAAGCGGGCGTTATCTGCTGCTCCATTACCTGCTTGCCCAGTTTCCAGCCATTTGCTCCCCTGTGTGCTGTACGAACAGCTCTCTGTGCCCTCCTGGAAGCATCTCACCAGGTGTGCTGGAGAGGACACCTGTGCCACCAGGGTCACCTGGGGTACCACGTCTAGAATTGGGGTGCTGAAACATGTGCGTGTCACAGGCAGGGATGTTGGGGTGTGTGGCTGCTCCTAGGATATGCAAATAGAATAAGCCCCCCAGTGCTGAATATCATCATACTTGCCCAAGTTTTGTGTGTGTTAGCCATGTGTCAGTCTGTGTGCAACAGGATGCAGAGTGGGACCAGACTGTTCTCACAGCCCATGTACCTGAGCAAGGCAAGCTGGTTTTGACTTCAGCATCCTGCCAGGGATCACCTGAGTGTCCCACAAAGGAGTCCAGGTGACCATGTACCATGTCTCCAGCTACCATTCTCCCTGGGAGCAGGCAGAAGTCCCACAGATCCAAATAGGCCTTATCTCCTCTCCCTTGAAAGAGCCCCTCTTGCTGAGACACCCAGCTCACTGAAGAAGTGAGAACAGCCCTGCACAGTTCTGCCCAAGCAGCCTCCACACAGCTTGGAAAGCTCACGGCAGGGAGTCAGATGGGGTGAAACTCAGCCTCCCCTCTGGAGCTGGGACACTGAGATGCAGTTCTCTCCTCTCCAGAGGTCACGTCTTCTGAAGGAGCGGATCCAGGAGGTCTGGCTGGGTGGGATCCCTCCAGTGGCCAAATCCAAACTATGCTGTTTCCACAAGCTTGTGACGTATGCATCAATTCCAGGCAACACAGCCCTTAAATCTGGTTTTGATGCTCTTGGAGCATCTTGAAGCAGTCACAGATCAGCACAGATCTACCCATTCGGGGAAAAGAAGTAGGAAAAACAGACATTTCACCTTAGCTCAGGCAGGGACAGCAATGAGCCACGCTTAAAGAAAGCCATGCAACCGCATCTCTCCCCTCCGCCTTCATGATTTAGCAAGCTCCATCCCTGGCTTGCGGCATCTCCTTTCAGCACTTGGGGGCACTGTTGGAGTTTGGAAAGAGGCAATTCCTGGCGTGAAAGATTTGTTTCCTTTCCGACCATGCAGAGGCACATCAGTTTTGTGGCTTCTGTTCTCAGGGGTTTGTAGCTTTGGCCTGAATGCTCCGTCTTGGGCAAAACCTTTCACAGAAAATATCAAGTCATGTGGAATTTCTTTTATCTTCATTTTTTTCTGTAAACATTCCTCCCAACTTTTTAACCCCAAGGCATCTGTCATGAGGGTCAGATCTCAAGGAAAATACTGGGCTGCACAGTGAGTTCTTGAAGAGAAGCAGAGAGTTTGATCACATGGAATTATACTTCACCTGCACAGATGGTTTAATTTTCCAAAGCACTGTTGATGCAAGGACGTGCAGCCTGTCCATGTTTGAACACAAATCTCCTCGCTCCTGGTGCCGATCTCCAGGAAAGGCAGCAGCACAGGCTGTGCTGGGGGTCAGCACTGCACTGGCTCTGTGCACAGCTCTCTGCTGGGAACCTTTGCCAGAATAATTATTTACATGTGCTGGCATAAAGTAATTGCTAATGGAGTGGAACACCATGCACGACCCCTCCGAGCTGTCCCAGAGGACACACTGGGAGTTACCAAGCAAAGCACACTTTCCATGTACCAAACCATTTCCTCTCATCCCAGCCCTCCTCCCTCCTGCCACTGGAGCAGCTGGCTCATGGTAGAGGAGTTCCTGCCTCTCTTTGCCCCATGCTCTTGCCTTTACCAGCTCATTCCAGGCTTGCAGTCAGAGACTGTAAGTTGCCCTGTTATTCCATCTAAATTGCCCTCAAAACTGAGTTGGATGGTGTCTTGGGGAAGTCTCTGCTCCCATTAAGAAGCAGGGACTGTAAATGGGTTTGAAATATTTCGCTTCCATGTTTCTCCAGCCAAAGTGAGGTTTCCCTGAAGAGATGGACTGCTGGCACCCAGACTGACTTCGCAATGCCCTCTTGTAGTTCCTGGTCCATCAGCTTCCTTGGCTTTTGACTTGATTACTTTTTACTGCAGTGATTCCCAGGACAGACCATCTTCGTGGCATATCCCATTCCTGCTTCTTTCTGTGGGATATGTGGGGAAAGAACTCTCATGTACAGCTTCCCTTAGGATACTGAACTGTGTTCACTCCATTGCTGAGTGTAGTGGTCCAGTCTGAGGAGAACATGTTGAGATCAGGCTTTCCAAAGGCCATCCTCTGCTTCTCCATCAGATTCTGACTTCTGTGGCCTCTAGAAAGTCCAATTCCCAGGCTCTGTGGTTGCTATTGCAGCTATCACATATCTGTGATCCATTACTAAATGTGATCAGGTTTCTTCCAGTCTTTCCACAGACAGGTTGGAGTTTCAGGAGGCTGCAGAGATTCCTTTCAGGATGAGGCACAGCACTTGTCTTCAGCTAAGCATCAATATCCAGCCCTGGCACCACTCCAGGCATGCCTTCATCCTCCACTCAGCATGCCTAGGCATCTGTCCATGATGTCAGCTCTCCAGTCCCCTGCTATTAGTGCCTGGACTCTTTTAAACAAAATCCCACCTTAAATGTGCACAGAGTTCACATCTTATCTGCTGCTGGCAGGTAGGAGCTATTGGTACCTTGATTTTTTTGTGATCTCAACAACCTTGCTGTACAAATTATTGTCCTGCTCAGTACCCATGTCTGTTGGGATCTTTGAGCCATCCCTTGGGCCTCTCCTTTCCATCCACACACACAAGTTAACAGACTGAAGATCCATCTGTGTGTGGTTAAAGGGATGCCCAGCTCAACTTGAACTCTTTCTTCTTTCCAAGGCTCCTCAGAAGGGGCTTCATGGTGAGCAGGGATGGCTCAGCATCCGTGCTCCAGTGAGCTGGGCAGTTCTCCCCTGCCAGAGGCTGCAGTCAACAGCTCCTGTTCTGTGTGAGCACAACCTCTCTCCTCTCTGTCACTGCTGTTAGCAGAGCAGCAAACTCCTGGCTTGGCAGGATCCCTGCACCAAGATCTGCAAGCTGCAGACTGCCCTGGGCACTGAGCACATGCACTTCTTCCACTGCTTTATTCCCTTTGCAGGCCCTTGCTGCTGCACAGTTCCCTGCTTCAGAACCAAGTATCTATTTCTTCTCCCATGCCTTGGCTTTAGGTAAAAAACAGGATCTCCGTACTCTCATTTTTTCTGGTGACAGCCGCCATCAACACCTCTCTCAGCTGTTCTAGTGCTTCAAACACCATTCCTGGGCTGAAGAGTCTGTTCTTCCAGAAATCATATCCCCATTTAGATAATAAAGTGTTTTCCTTTCATTTTCCTGCCTTTGCTCTGGGTGGCCAGCTCTTCTTGCAGCCTGTTTCCTTCCATGCATGTGCCTGGGTTTGTCTGTGATCCAGCATCCCCGGTGGTCTGGGTCCCTTTGTGTTGTCCATTTGCTCTGTTTCTAGGTGCTGATTTGTTTTCCCATTAATCTCCCTCCCTCCCTTGCTCAGCTCTCCCTAGACCGACTGCTGCCAACATGTTTCATGTATCCTGTGCTGCGTAATAACCCAAGGGAAGGGGACTTCATGCCTGGACCCTGGGGCTCTGTAAGAGCTATTTCCAGAGGTGGCAGGTGCTGGCAGGGCTCCAGCCATGCGTTCCCTTGCTGATTTAGTTGCTCTCCCTCCAAACTACCCCCCATGGCACATGTCCCTCTGCACGTCCCAACCTCGCTGTTGCATGGACCATGTTCCTGCTGGGGCAGAGCACTGCCAATCCCTTTTTGGCCCTCAGCACAGGGAGGCAGCTGCACACCAGTGCCTGCTGCTGGCTGGGAGTGGGGAGCATGCTCAGCTTGCCTTCAACTGTGCTTTGCTTTTTCTGCTGGAGGAGCAGAGGATGGAACCACCTGCTGTCCCTTGATGGTTCCCAGGTAATGCTGTGATTTGGATCCAAAGCTCCTCTCTGGGCAGCAGTGTTGTGCTGAAGAACAGAGAAGGTCTTGACCATGGAATCATAGGATGGTTTGGGTTGGAATGCACCTTAAAGCTCATTCTGTTCCACCCCCCTTCCATGGGCAGGAACTATCCCACATTGCTCCAAGCTCTGTCTAGCCTTGCCTTGAACACTCAAGAAGCAAAAGCTTCTCTGGGCACCCTGTGCCAGGGCCTCACCACTCTCATAGTGAAGAATATCTTCCTATCATCCAACCTAGATCGATTCTCCTTCAGCTTAAAGCCATTCCCTCTTGTCCTGTCAAGGGGGATGTTCTCCATCACCAGCCATGCAGGTAAATCTGTGCCCCTGGGGGACATCAAGCCTGCAAGCCTTCATCACCAAGGAGTTGTGCCTCAAACACTTCACAAGAATCCTTTCTTGGACCTGTTCTGTTTTAGGATGAATGGAAGCCAAGTGGGAGAGGTCCCAATGGGTGGCATCTAGCAAAGCAAGGTCCATCCCTACCTGATGCAGGCAGAGCAATGTGCACCCCATATATCACCCCTTGGCTATCTCAGTCCAAATGCCAGGCTGGACATTTTGGGAAGTGGTGTTGCAGAGCAAATTTTATTTAAAAATCAGTTTATGGGGTTGCTGATCATCTCTCCATCCTCAACCAGAGTGTGCTGTCCCTGCCATCTGCTGACTCCTTTGTTTGGGCTAAAGATTGAGTCCTGGGGATGACCTGAGGGCAGGAAAGGGGTAAATATAACCCCCCTCTGCTTCCTACAGCAGTCACAGTCAGCTGGATGGGAACAGTGCAGGGGATGGCAAGGCATGAGAGAGAGGAGAGAAATTAGTGAAATATCTTTGTCCCCCAAGAAAACATGCTCCTGGTGAAGGGAAAGCTGGCCTGAAACCTGGATATGGAAGGATGGTGTCAGTCCCCTGTGTCCACAGTTCACCTACTCTGCTATCACAGAGGAGCCCCCAGCTCTTTCTGATGTGGGAAACCAGCCATCCTCACTGGACAACTTTATCCTGACTGGGTTGGCAGTGAATTCCCTCAAAGTTCATCATGTGGGAAATTCAGGTTCTCTATGAGCTACTGCTGCCCAGCTGCCTCCCTGGACAGTCCAGACCTCCTCCTCAGGCTGCCCCAGTGCATCCTGCTCCCCTGGGAACAGCCAAAATTATGGACACTGTCCCTGCCCACAGGCCCAGCTGGGGCTGCAGCAACCCTGCCCAACCTGGGTCTGAGATAAATCACCAGGGCATTTAGAAATATTCATCCTGTCTTTGGGGAAGTTCAGCATTTTGGAGAGGGAGGATTTTCTAAATAGCATTAAATAGAGATGCTGGAATTATTCTTGGCTCTGTCAACAGCACAGATCTGTGTGGCTGTGTGTGGGGCTGAGTGCTCTGGCCTGGGCCCATTCCCTGCTCCTGCTTGTCTCCCTTGGGGCTTCAGGCCTTGGGGTTATTTATTTTGGGATGTCTCCCAGCAGGGCAGATATGGAAAAGGTCTATCTGTCACTGAGCTGTTTGCAAGGGAAGTGTTTTAGGCCTCTGGCTGTTTTAGCTCTGTCCCCACACATTGGGGACAGGTTGTGCATGACCACCCACCCCTGCACAGCCGTCCCAGGGCAGTGCTAACCCTGTGCTGGCTGTATGCTGGGCTGTCTTCTAATATATGGGACCCTGCAACAGTCATCCTCTGGGAAAATCTCCACTGGCACCTCCTCTGTACCTCACAGGCACCTGCACCACCTGCAAAAATGGAGGGGAGACTCAGAAATAGGGTGGTGAAAGGTTTCCAGCAAGCTTGCAATGTTCCAGATGGGTTGTGTGGATTAAACATTTCCTACCAAGCCTGTGGGTCAACCTCTGGAGGTCTTTTACTCCAGGATGAAGAATGGCACATGATCTGGTGGTCTGGAACACTGCTCCTGGATGTGAAATGTCACTAGGTGATAAGCAGAGACCTTGATTTAGCCTGATCTCCTGGGATGGGAACCTCCAGAAAGAGAAGGTGGTTCAGTCATGGTAAAATATTTCAAATTTGGACAGAGGCCTGATGGACATCTGTGTCCAGCCACCAGAACCCTCACTGGAGAGCTGCCACTGTGGACACCAGGCTCAGGAGCAAAACCTCAGTTAGCAAAACCTACCTGCTTTTGCCAGGGGAGGGACCATACCTGGTCCAGAGACCAGGACAGAGCAGGGGGGGTGGGATGAACATAAAGCCAGGGAGATGCTTAGCTTGATGCCATTCTCAGGATGACCTTACCCCATCATCTGTGCTTTTGCAGAAGCTGAAGCAGATGTAACGTGGCAGGGAATAGGTTTTTACTAATTCTCTGAGCATTTCAGGAGAACAGAAACTTTACAAATAAATGTCCACCTTCTCTGTCCCAAAGCCCTTCTTAGGCACCATCACAACTACACTTACAGTGTTCTGGTGATCCAGAGCTTTGTCCTTTAACCCTGACCCTGAAAAAACATCTTCCTTTGACACAGCTTAACCTTTGTAGTGAGCCTTGAGAATCCTAAGCACAGCAGTGCTTCTGCAGAGCAAAGTCTTGCCATCTTCAGACAATTCTGGAAGCAGGGTGAGACACATCAACCATTCTGCAAATGCCCCAAGACCACATGCAGCCCAGAGTTAAATAAATGCATGTTTATGGTAAACCACCAGGGACATTGGCCTGTGAGATATTTGATCTAAGGTCACCATCACGATTTTGCTGTTCCTCACCTTCAGGTTAAGCCACAAAAGCCTTTTCTTTCAGCAGAGCTGAGAGAATTCCTGACATTTGCTGTAGCAGGAGGTCACTTGCATCTGCAACTACTAATGCAGGTTGCTGGAGCAAGAGCAATACCCTATAAAGAAACTATAAATTCAGAAGGACTGTAGCTAACCCCACAGACAAGACATTTGATATTTTTAGGATATATTTTCAAGCAGCTGAATGTTCACTCACCACAGTTAGAGTCCCAAGAGAAGATCCTCCAGATCTCCTCTGAAGCTAAACAGAGGATAGAAACAAACCTAAAGGCTCTGATTTTCATATACTAAGGGTGGTTCAATTAATAATTAAAATGATCAAGAGGCTGGAGGGGTTGTCTTGTGAAAAGCACTGAAAAGGCTGGGATTTGTCAATTTGAAGAGTAGAAAACTGGGAAGGATGTGACAGCAGTGACCAAAAGGAGTGAATCAGGTGAAACTGAAATCAATCCCAAGAGCTAGGGGCAGTCAGTGGCACTGGTAGCATGTCACTCTGAAACAGAGAAAAGGAAAGATTTCTTCATGCAGTGAGTAACATCTCAAGAATCTGCTGCCCCAAGAGGCTGTCAGCATGGGTGGAAAGGGATTAGACCAGCTAATGAAGAGCAGGTCCATAAGGAAATATCAGAGGGAACAGTCAGACATGTGCCTGCTGCTGTCCCAAGCCCAGTGACCATGCATGATGAAGAGTAGGAGGTGCTTAGGCTGCAGAAGGCTCCCCCAAAACATCTCCCATTGCCTCTGCTGGCTGCAGGCAAGACTGGCTCTGACCCAGTGAGGTTCCTGTCTCCTTTCCTGTTCCAATTTTCTTTTGCAGGATTTTTCCATTAGTTAGCACTCAGCTAATGGGGCATCTCAGCAACAGGACTGAGCCCATGGGGATAACCTCCACCCTCATCATGGTGAGGACAAGCTCCTATTGATAGGGATGGAACAGATGGGAAGCATGTGCTGTGCCCGTGTCCAGGCAGTGAGACCATCCACACTCAGCTACAAACACGTAACGCCCTTGGCAGCTCCATCCTTGCCTGCACAGCCCTCAACTGCCTCGTGCTGGAGCCAGAGCCTTGCTGTGCTTCTGTTCTGGACATCCTGAAAAAGAAAATGCAGGCAAACTGGTTAAAATTGTCCTGGTCCAGATAAGATCTGTACGAGTATGGGTGTGATGGGGACACACCATTGTTGCACAAATCCTGCACAGCCATCAGCAGAGCTGTGTAACACACACAGACTCATGCAGGACATACAGTTTTAGTTTTTTTCTCTTCAGGGTCTTTGCACAGGCAAATAACCCATCTGCTTTTCCAGCATATTTCTCCTAAATTATTTGGACTGCTTTGGATGGGGCTTGGAGCAACCTGGTCTAATAGAAGGTGTCCCTGCCCATGGTAGAGGGTTGAAGTAAGAAGGTCTTTAAAGTCCCATCAGCATAAACTGTTCTGTGACTCTCTGAGTCTCCTGAGCAGAAGGCATGGTGTGGTGTTCAGACAGACCTAGGACATCATAATAATGAACCATCTTCCCATCCAAGCTAACACCTGTCTCACTCCAAGTGCTCCGTGACAAGAAAGTGCTCATAAGGTTATGTAGGAAACAACTAGGGATGGGTAAAATGGGTTTGGTTTGATTAGGAAGAAGTCTCAGTCTTCATCTCTCAGTTTTCAACACATTCCTAGTTTCACAGAGAAGTGATTTAGGAGATTTTAAGTCCTTCCCAGGGCACAGAAACATGTGTAAGGATACAGCTGTGTTTTTCACATCTGTATCAGGATTCAGGACTCCTCACAGCCTCAGTAACATGTTTAGGTGAAATTTGTCTGCAGCAGTGAGCTGAGGGGTGCAGTTCAAGCCCAGGATTTCAGTTTGACCACTCTGGTTTCAGGCATGAGATGCGTTTCAAAACACATCAGGGATAAAAGCTGCCATTGTTCAGCGAGACAAAGCTGCTGATGAATTTCCCTCTCTTCTGAGTCCTTCCCAGGTGATCCCAGTTCCTGGCAGTGACTCCCCCAGTCAGGAGTGTTGGTCAAGTAACTTGGACAGACAATATTTAACCTCAAACTATTATGAGAATATTTTTTTGCTAATTTTGCTGTTCACTCACCACGCTGCCTGACTGGGCTGCTTGGCCACACGTGGTGGCTTCTGATCATGGATTGTGTGGGCCTGAATCGTCACAAACAGAAGGAAGGTGGCTGCAGCCAGCACAGATTTGTGTTTGTTCTGTCCTCCAGCCAGTGCCAGCATCCAGTTTGCCTTCATGCTGGGCAGAGCACCAGAAAGGTGGCCAGCTTGGCTGCCACGTGGGGTGTCTGCAGTTCAAGTCACACCAGTGTCAGATGCCACATTCCTGATGCTTGTCTGAGTCCTCCCACATCAGAGAAAGGCTGTTTGAGATGCAAAGCCCACCTACACAAACCTTCATCTGACTGACCAGAAGACATCTTTTTGTCTTAGACCTTCTTAGAGCCACAGAGGAGGGACCCCATCCCCACTGAGCAGAGCTCTGTTATTTGTATGCTGTGATTGTTGTAATGTCATCCAGCAATGCCCTGGGAGTTCCTGCAGTACCTCACAGGCTCCCTAATTCAGAAACTCTGATTTGTTGTGATGCCACAGAAGGTGCCTGAAGAAGCCCAAAGCTTTCCTGGGCCAAAGCAGCTCCTAAAAGGCTTCTGCTGTGCCAGCTGCAGCCCAGCAGTTTTCACCACCACACTCATGGAAGATGTGCTTTTCCTTCCAAAAGGCAGGAGGACATAATCCCCAAATGAAAATATCATTAACCCTCCAGTATAACTGGGAAGAGAGAATTCCTGAGCAAAGTGTGTCCTGACAAGACCCAACATCCTCTCTGCTGACCCTGTCAAGAGAAGTTCAGGCTGGACTGATTTCATATTTTCACTAAGAAAATTGATTTTCAGTTTTGTTCTGAGAAGCCTAACTTGTTGCTTTCCTAGAATAAAAGGATGTTATTCTAGATCTGCCTTTTAGGAGAATTGCAGAAATTTTCTAATGAGGCAACCCAATGAATTTGGGAGTAATGAGACCTGGGGGCTGCCTCCCAGAAGTAGGAAATTAATTGTATTGCATGTGAGGGAAAGTAGGACTCTCCCTTCCAAGAGTCATCAGGCAGGATCCTCTCCAAAGGTGACACTCTGCACATTCATGAAATCCTGCCCTTGATACCTTCCTGTTATCAGCATTATCAGGCTGGGCTGGGACATGTAACACCAATTCACTCCTGTGAGCTGAGCTGGGTGTGAGAAGGAGCAACTGAACTGCCACAAGTCCCAGCCACAGCACTCCTGTTTCACCAAGTTCTGTTCTGTACAACCTCCCAGGGGTTTTCTCCTAATGAAAATACATTTCCAAAACAGATTTTCAAAGTATCAGTCAGCTGCAGAAAAGTATTCATTCACATTTGCCAGGTTTTGAACAAGCACCCAGGAACACTGCACTGATGGAAAAGAAGAAAGGATTCCAAGGAAGGTTCAAAGCAGACATCCTGCAGTCTCAGGCCCTGCTATCATCTCAGCCTGATGGAGATGGAGTATCTCTCATACCACCATGGGTCATTTCAGGTTTTCTTAGCTGAAAATTCGCATTTTTAACTTCACCAGTACCAACAGCTTATGATTCAGTTCACATCCACTAAAAAGTGGCCAGTCTACGTTCCAAGGCTGTATGGGATGAAGAGTTTATCACGTCTCTGGGCTCCTTGTTCCAATGGTCAGTTATTCCCACTGTTAAAAATAGTTCCTTTATCTCAAGCCCAACAACCACCAGCTTTGCTTTCCAATCCCTGGATCTTTTTCTGTCTTTGTCTGCCCTCTTAAAGAGCCTTTTGCACTCAAAGTATTCCCCCACATCAGTTCTCACAGACCACGATTAAATCACCTCTTAAAAACCAGATAAACTAAACAGATCATGTTCCATTTGTCTCTCACTGAGAATGATTTCTAGCCCTGGGATCATTTTCTCGTTCTTTCCTGAGTCTTTTCCAAGTTTTCAGTGTCACTCTCAAGCATAAGCAGTAGACCTGAGTGCTCCATTTCGGTGATGATGGCACTAAAATCACATGCAGGAGCAGTGCCACCTGTGTGACATTCTGTTTGTGCATGTCAAGGTCCTGTCCAGCCTTGCAGAGGCAGTGGGACTGTCTGTTCTTGTGTTTCAGCTGAAGCCTGAACCCTCACAGGGTCCCTCTTCTCCCTGTTCATCATGGCAGAGTGGCCTGCACATCTCATATCAAGCCATCATTAAATGTTGACTGAAGTGTCCCTGATTTTCTGTATTCCAGTGCCTATGAGACCCTCATCCCTCCAGCTTGAATTCTTCCTGTGCCACCAAGTATCAGTCTGTGTTTTTCTTTAGATAAGGTTTTATCCCATCCCAGACAACCATTCTGTGCTGTCAGGAATCCCATAAACAAGCTTTTCCCATGATGTTCTTGTTCTTGTAGCATACCAGTTGCTTCCAAGAGGGAAAGAAAATCCCTTTGCAGTACAGACCAGGTGATTTCTATAGCATTAAGTTAGGTATTTCTAAAATGAGAATGTTTTAGGAAGCATCACAGGCAGTCCAGTGTCTGAATTTTGGGAAGGGTCTCATGGGCTTGGCAGAGACAGTGCATCCCACTCTGAAAAATCATCTGAAGTGCTGAAAGGAGCATTTCCATTTGGAGGGATCCACATTTCTTCTCCAGCTGCAGAGAATCCCAGAGAGCTCCTAGACTAGACAGCAAAGAGAGGCAAAGCTGAATGACCAAGTCAAATGTTTCAATTAGCAAACAAGAGTAACAGAATTAGGGAATCCTGAGCTGGAAGGAACCCACAGGGATCATCAAGTCCAACCCCTGGACCTGCACAGACACCCCAGCAATCCCACCCTGTGCCTCAGAGCATTGTCCAAAGGCTCCTGGAGCTCTGGCAGGGGCTGTGCCCATTCCTTGGGGAGCCTGGGCAGTGCCAGCTCTGGGGGAAGGTCCTGTCACTGTCACCAGACCAGAGATCAGCACCTGCCCCTCCACTGACCCCTGTGAGGAAGATGCAGATTGTTTCCTCAGGAAGCTGTAGAGTCAGTGAAATGCAGCTTTGCAATCCCCTGAAATTCCTGGCCCAGCATTCATGGGACCTTCTAGGAGAGCTCAGGATCCTCCTGCAGCCCCAGGACAGGTGGAGCCAGGGCAGCAGCATCCCTGTGCTCCCCACCCTGGGCACTGTGGCTGCCCCTCGTTTCCCCCCCAGGTTCTCACACTCTCCTCCAGCTCCCCTCACTGCACAGGGATCCTTCCTGTGTCACTGTCAAGGCTCTTAGTTAACAAAGTATTTAAGAGGTTTTGGTGCCTCTTAATAATGCACTTAGAAATATCTTTGATGTTAAGAGGTGAACTTGAGTGAAGTACTTTGCCAGGGGAGGAGCATGGCAATGTCAGCTGGATTGTGCCTGTTTGAGCTGTATTTCTGAGGGGACAGTGTCAAACCCAAGCCCTGTGAAGCCAGAGGCAACCTGCAAGATTTCAGCAGAGAAGCTTGGATGGGTTCCAGAGCCACCAGTCTGAGCCTGGAGCCCTTCACTGTCTCCCTGCAAATCCCACTTGGCTCTGCACGTGGCCAGGACAGGGGTGGGCTGAGGCTGTGTGAATTGTTTGGTGGACCACAAATTGTTTTTTCTCAGCCATGAATAGCTCAGGGCAGACTGTGCCCTGTGTCCTGTGTCCTGTGTCCTGTGCCCCATGCCCTGTGTCCTGTGCCCTGTGCCCCATGCCCTGTGTCCTGTGTCCTGTGTCCTGTGCCCTGTGCCCTGTGTCCTGTGTCCTGTGTCCTGTGTCCTCTGTCCTGTGTCCTCTGTCCTGTGCTCTGTGTCCTGTGTCCTGTGTCCTGTGCCCTGTGTCCTGTGTCCTGTGTCCTGTGTCCTGTGTCCTGTGCCCCATGCCCTGTGCCCTGTGCCCTGTGTCCTGTGCCCTGTGTCCTGTGCCCTGTGTCCTGTGCCCTGTGTCCTGTGTCCTGTGCCCTGTGCCCCATGCCCTGTGTCCTGTGTCCTGTGTCCTGTGCCCTGTGCCCTGTGTCCTGTGTCCTGTGTCCTGTGCCCTGTGCCCTGTGTCCTGTGTCCTGTGTCCTGTGTCCTGTGCCCTGTGTCCTGTGCTCTGTGTCCTGTGCCCCATGCCCTGTGTCCTGTGTCCTGTGCCCTGTGTCCTGTGCTCTGTGTCCTGTGCCCCATGCCCTGTGTCCTGTG